>NC_084632.1:41782349-42074849 GCF_033978795.1 Nerophis ophidion
CAGCCCACCATCCCTCTGCCCTCCATCCCTTCCCTATCCATCCCTCCACCCCGCCATCCCTCCACCCTGCCACCCCTCCACCCCACCATCCCTCTGCCCTCCATCCCTTCGCTATCCATCCCTCCACCCTGCCACCCCTCCACCCCACCATCCCTCTGCCCTCCATCCCTTCGCTATCCACCCCTCCACCCCTCTGCCCTCCATCCCTTCGCTATCATCCCTCCACCCCGCCATCCATCCATCCATCCCTCCACCCCGCCATCCCTCCACCCTGCCACCCCTCCACCCCACCATCCCTCTGCCCTCCATCCCTTCGCTATCCATCCCTCCACCCCACCATCCATCCATCCATCCCTCCACCCCGCCACCCCACCATCCCTCTGCCCTCCA
This sequence comes from Nerophis ophidion, assembly GCF_033978795.1. Lineage (NCBI taxonomy): Eukaryota > Metazoa > Chordata > Actinopteri > Syngnathiformes > Syngnathidae > Nerophis > Nerophis ophidion. The sequence continues at coordinate 41,782,740 of NC_084632.1, forward strand.
TCCCTTCGCTATCCATCCCTCCACCCTGCCATCCACCCCGCCATCCCTCCACCCCACCATCCCTCTGCCCTCCATCCCTTCGCCATCCATCTCTCCACCCCTCCATCAATCCGCCATCCACCCTGCCACCCCGCCATCCATCCATTACTCCACCCCACCATCCCTCTGCCCTCCATTCCCTCGCCATCCACCCCTCCACCCCTCCATCCCTCCACCCCTCCATCCCTCCACCCCTTCGCCCTCCATCCCTCTGCCATCCACCCCTCCATCCCTCCACGTTGCCATCTTTCCATCCCTCCCCCCCTCCACCCCTCATGCCATCTTGCAAGCTGGCTGGCTGGCTTCGAACCCGCACACAAATAGACTCAACTGGAGCGGCCGTCTCCTGAAGCCAAAGGAGGTGGATGTTGAAGCTGGAAGAGAAGCTTCTAGAAGCGAGCGTCAGGAGAAAAAAAACATTTCTGCCGCTCCAAAATGCACTTTTGATGTCTGCTTGCTCCCGGCAGCATCCTGCAGTTCCGTCAGCGTCCACCAGTCCGATACCAAAGACGATGACTTTCTTCGTGCCTGCTCGCACACGCCGATCATGTCCAGACTGTTCTGAACTCCCTTTTCCCGCGGCGCCCCGAGTCTGTTGATAAAGCCATAGATTTTTGTTTTTGGGAGGACTTTTCAGGAAGTTTGAGTACGGTTAAAAGCTGCTGGTTGTCCTTTTCCCTTTCTTGCCTTCCTGAGTGGCGAGTGAAGGCGTTAAAACACGCGTGCGGACTTTGAATGTTTCATCAGCTCCGATGGCCATGTCACCTGTCGTCATGGCGACTGACAGGCTGACACGCAACCCTGCGTTTTTTTAAGCCTCGACGTCAACGAAGCGAGGCCTCGGTGGGGGGGCTCCCGTCGCTATGGTTACGCCTTAACGTCGCGCGAAGTCTTCCCGTCTGTCGTGTTCTTTGTTTGATGAACAATAGTTATTATAATTATGATAAATAATAGTTATATAATTAGGACTATTTTGTGTGCGCCTTCAGCCACGCTGACCAACATGAAAAGTGATGTCATCCATGTAAACACAAACAGCGTACAAAAATAATACTCAGATGACAGCTGGGTGTTGTTGACACGAGCGTTAATGTTTTAATGCTGCGTCACGTAGGGGACATTTTTTTGCACTTAAAACTCAACTCTTAATATCTTTTCAACGGTTTTATTTATTTCTAAATTGCTGCGGTTATTTCACAACCTGAATGTGGTTTTTTGTTTTGTCGAGATCAGCAAGATCCCAAAAAGCCTATTGAATATTTTTAGGACCTAATTAGATGGAATGAATATTTCATGTCCTCTGAGGTTGTCACTCCCCCTAAAAGTGGTACTTTTGTTATGTCTGCTTGAAACATGCACAAATATTTACTTGAACAGCTTTTCTATTTGTATAAAAGCTCATTCCTGTTATGCTTTAAACGGAGCTCCTTTTGTGTCAGTGATCCAGAAACACTTCCTTTGTCGCCGTGCAGCGTTTGTGATTCAATTAAAGCGGCAGGAAATGGAATTATGGCTAAAATTCAAGTCAGGTGTCGTGCATTTGAACACAGCTGATGTGACTCGGTGTTTCTGCGACATAACACGAGCGTGGCGCGGCGTGGCTTCACTCCTTCCTCCTGTCATCGTCGCTCCTCAGCTGTCTTCCTTCCTTCTGTCTGTAAAAACTCAAGCTGCTGTTTATGAAATGTTCTATTTATGAAATAAATACATTTATAAGAAGCAGCTCCGTGTCAGTTGTCACTTCCTGGGAGAACTGATGTGGAAGTAAGAGCTCGACACAAATATCCATGTGAGAATCTTTTATTAACAACTTTTAAAATTTGACACTACAAAGTGATTCTTGTGACCTTTTGGAGTGTTTTCTACTTATTGTCTGACAAACTTTGCTGCTTTCAACCCCAAAAAGTTTTGAACATTTCCAGACGACATGAGCAGTTAGAACAGAGATAGTCAACATCAGTAACTATTTACTATTGTACAAGCACTCTATACATTTTTTTTTTTGTTGGCGTCAGAAACAGCAAGTGGAAGATTCCTGACTGAAAGATAATTAGAAGCGAGTTCTTTCCAGGAGCGACAAAAGAAAGAAGATGGAAAGAAGGCAGCAACATGTTGAAAGGCCACTTGGATGTTTTTTTTAGTTCCATCTATCAATCCAGAAAGTTCACTTTGGGCTGAAAGTATTCAGTCTCGTCCATTTCAGACTCCTCACCCTTTTTTCTACACGAGTGTTTTGGAGCATTTACTTTTCTGAAGAGCGTCTCTACTGACCGCCGTCCTCCGAGTCCTCCTCCAAGTCCACCAGAGCAGCGTGACGGTCCGCCTGAGATCCTTCGCTGAAGAACACCTTCCTGATCACACCTGACTTGGGCGCACGGATGGTGTGCTGCGGGACATTCACCCTCAGTTAGAAGTGTGTGTGTGTGTGTGTGTGTGTGTGTGTGTGTGTGTGTGTGTGTGTGTGTGTGTGTGTGTGAGCGCAGTGGTCCCCGACCTTTTTGTAGCTGCAGACTGTTCAAAGCTTGATAATTTGTCCCATGGCAATTTTTTTTTTTTGTCATGAAAAGGAGGTATTTTGTGTCGGTGCATTAATTGTAAGTATCTTGTGTTTTTTATGTTGATTTAATTAAAAAAAAATCAATAATAAATTATTCTGCAGCCCGGTGGTTGGGGACCACTGTGTTAGAGAATGTAAGAGAGTGAGTGGCTGGGTGAGCGAGTTGGTGAAAGAGTGAGGGTGAGTGTTTAGAGTGAGTGGGTGATTGAGAGAGAGAGAGATTGAATGAGTAAATGCGTGAGTGAAGAGTGAGTGGGTGAGCGAGATATTGAGGGTGTGAATGAGTGCGAGAGCGCCTGAGTGAGTATAAGAGAGAATGTGGAAGTAAGTGAAAGTGTGAGTGGGTGAGTGTGAGAGGAGGGGTGAGTGCCTGAGTGAGAATAAGAGTGAGTGAGGGTATGTGAGTGAGTGAAAAAGTGTGACTGAGTGTGAGTAAGTGAATAAGTGAAAGCGAGTGAGTGAGTGAATATAAGAGAGAGAGAGAGTCTGAGTTAGTGAGGGAGAATGCGAGTGAATAAGTGAGTGTGTGAAAATGCAAGTGAGTAAAAGTATGAGTGAGTGAGTAAAAGAGAGTGTGAGTGAATGAGTGAGAATAAGAGTGAGTGAGTGAGTGAGTGAGAATGCAAGTGAGTGTGAATAAATGAAGGCGACTGAATGTGAATGCAAGTGAGTGAAAGTATGATTGAGTGAGGAAGTGAGAATCTGTGTGAGTGAGTGAAAGAGTGTGACTGAGTGAGTGAGGGAGAATGCAAGTGAGTGAGTGAATAAGTGAAAGCAAGTGAGAGAGAATGCAAGTGAGTGAAAGTATGAGTGAGTGAAAGAGTGTGAGTGAGTGAGAATAAGAGTGACTGAGTGAAAATGCAAGTGAGTAAAAGTATGAGTGAGTGAGTAAAAGAGAGTGTGAGTGAATGAGTGAGAATAAGAGTGAGTGAGTGAGTGAGTGAGAATGCAAGTGAGTGTGAATAAATGAAGGCGACTGAATGTGAATGCAAGTGAGTGAATGTATGAGTGAGAGAGTGAAAGAGAGTGTGAGTGAATGAGTGAGAATAAGAGTGAGTGAGAATGCAAGTGAGTTAAAGTATGAGTGAGTGAGTGAAAGAGTGTGAGTGAATGAGTGAGAATAAGAGTGAGTGAGTGAGAATGCAAGTGAGTTAAAGTATGAGTGAGTGAGTGAAAGATAGTGAGTGAGTAAGCGAGAATGCGAGTGAGTGAGGGTGAATGCAAGTGAGTGTGAATAAATGAAGGCGACTGAATGTGATTGCAAGTGAGTGAAAGTATGAGTGAGTGAGTGAAAGAGAGTGTGAGTAAGTGAGAATGAGGAGTGAGTAAGTGAGAATATGAGTGAGTGAGGGTGTTTGAGAAGGGGTGAGTGAGAATGTGAGGGTGAGTGAGTGAAAGAGAATGACTGAGTAAGTGAGAATGCAAGTGAGTGAAGGTGTGTGAGTGAGTGAAAGACAGAGTGAGTGAGTGAATAAGTGAAAGAGAGTGAGTAGTGAGTGAAAGTATTAGTGAGTGAGCTAAAGTGTCAGTATGTGAGTGAGTGAAAGACACTGAGTAAGAATGCGAGTGAGTGAGGGTGTGTGTGTGTGTGTGAGTGAGTGAGTGAGTGAGTCCCTCACCTCCATCTTCATGGCAATCATGACCATCAGCGGGTCGCCAACATTCACTCTGTCACCAGCCTTCACCAGCACCTGACTCACAAAATCAAGTAGTCATCTCTCGCTGGCAGCAGCCTCATGTCAATCATGTCATTCATCACTTCATAATTGTGACAAGGTTCTTCTTCTTGTGGAAAGAAGGTCCACAACACACCTGTCAGAGTTACTAGAACACATGTGGTGACATCATCTTATCAACACAGGTCAAAGTTCACAGAGTTTATGACGTCATTCAAGTGCAGCTCAGCAGCTTTACAGTCATATGATGATGATGACGTCTGCTGCCCCCTGCTGGACAAATGTCTGTATTGCTGTCTGCTGCCATTATAGCAGCATAAGTCTGCTCTAAGTCCTGAATAATAATAATAATAATAACAATAATGAATAATAATATAATACTAATAATAACAATAATAATAATAACAATAATATAATACTAATAATAACAATACTATTGATAATAATAATGCGAATAATAATGATAACAATAATAATGACAATAATAATTGTAATAATAATAATATAACACTAATAACAATAATATTGATAATAATAATAATGATACCAATAATAATAATAATAATATAATAATAATAATGATAACTATAATCATAACAATAATGATAACAATAATTATAATGCTAATATAATAATAATAACAATAATTATGATAATATAATAGTAATGATAATAATAATAATAATGACAATAATAATAAAAAGAGGCGGCGGAATATAAATAATAATAATAATAACAATAATATAATACTAATAATAACAATACTATTGATAATAATAATGAGAATAATAATGATAACAATAATAATGACAATAATAATTGTAATAATAATAATATAACACTAATAATAACAATAATATTGATAATAATAATAATAATGATAATAATAATGATACCAATAATAATTATATAATAATAATAATGATAACTATAATCATAACAATAATGATAATAATTATAATGCTAATATAATAATAATAATAATGATACCAATAATAAAAATAATAACAATAATAATAATATAATAATAATAATGATAACTATAATCATAATAATGATAATAATTATAATGCTAATATAATAATAATGATAATAATAATAATAACAATAATAATGACAATAATAATAATGATGACAATAATAATAAAAAGAGGCGGCGGAATATAAATTAATAATAATAATAATAATAAAACCTTACAGATTCAATAGGGTCCTTTGACCGATTGTAAAAATGACTCCTTTGTGAGTCCTTTTTACAATGGGTCTTGCAGACCCTAAAAATAAGAATAATAATGATGAGAGTAATAAAAATACTACTAATGATGATGATGATGACATCATTGTGACATAACAACAACACACCTTCTCAATGGTGCCAGTCATGGGGGCCACAGCGCCACCTGCAGCAGCAGAGCCGCTCACAGCAGCGAGATACTTTGGGAGTGGAAGAGAAACCTCTGAGCTGCCCTCCTGCAAACACCACAAGGATTAAAGTCCACTTCTCACGCTCGCCCTGACACTCTTGTCTCCTCAGTCTGCAGAATCTAGCATAAGTCTGCTTCTCTCTCACATCACACAAGCATACTCCCCAACATGAAGAGGAGTACTAACCCTGTTTCCATATAAGTTGGGAAATTGTGTTAGATGTAAATATAAACAGAATACAATGATTTGCAAATCATTTTCAACCCATATTCAGTTGAATATGCTACAAAGACAACATATTTGATGTTCAAACTCACATGACCCTAACATGAATAAAAACAAAAAAAACATATTTTGATATGATGTACTTATAGACCATGAGTACACAAATGTGTACTTCATAAATGCTCATTTTTATTTTTATACTTTGTTTTTTCCAAATTCCATTGTATGTTATACTCTCCTGACACCACCAGATGACAGTATAAGTGTCCACATAAGTGGCCATAAGACCCCAATTCAGTAGTGTACACAATTTTGGAAATAAGAGCTAAAAAGGTGCTGTCCACGCATGTGGCCACTAAGTCTTTAAAACAGGGGTCACCAACGCAGTGCCCGCGGGCACCAGGTCGCCCGTAAGGACCAGATGAGTCGCCCGCAGGCCTGTTCTAAAAATAGCTCAAATAGCAGCACTTACCAGTGAGCTGCCTCTATTTTTTTAAATTGTATTTATTTACTAGCAAGCTGGTCTCACTTTGCTCAACATTTTTGATTCTAAGAGAGACAAAACTCAAATAGAATTTGAAAATCCAACAAAATATTTTAAAGACTTGGTCTTCACTTGTTTAAATAAATTCATATTATATTATATATACTATTATATATATAGTATTTATATAGGTGTGTGTGTGTGTGTGTGTGTGTGTTTTGGGTATATGCACGTGTGTATGTATGTGATTATGTGTGTATATATATATGTATGTATGTATGTATACAGTATATGTGTGTGTACATATGTATATATGTAAGTGTGTGTGAATTTAAATGTATTATATATACAGTAGATAATATATAGCATCTACGCAGCAATCACTGAATTGAATTATATTATATATATTATTGTATTATATATTGTATATATATAGTATATGTATAGGGGTGGGACCTAATAAGTTTACTTCTTCCCACTCCCTTTTGAGCCAATCTTGACATCTACAAAAGATTAGTCACATGTAATGTGTTCAATGTAGGTGTAAAAATAAGGTATATATATATTTCTTTTGTATTTTATGTCATTCTTTTGTTTTGTTTGCATGGCTCAAAATAAAACATTTATTTATTTTCTTACTTTGCTTCTTATAACTTTCAGAGATACAATTTTAGAGACCAAATACAAGCTTAAAAATGATGTGGGTAACACATGGCATACTGACCAAGCTTAACACATTGTTACTATAACAATCTACAAGATTAATATAGGTTGCCTCTCTCTCTTCCCCTCAATCTTTCGGTATTCCTTTTTTTTTTCATTATTATTATCTTTCTAGTTATCATTTTGTATGCGTATTGTTGCATTTGAACAACTGTATTGTTGATAATAGAGGTAAATTATTGGTATTGTTCATGATCAATAGTGTTTTTTCTATTGGTATTTGTATTGTTCCAGTTTTAGTGTAAAAATGCTCATTGTCATTTCTGTATTATTATTTATTATATGTTTTTTATTTATTATTTATTTCACTAACTGCTTATTTGCTATCACTTTTACGATCATATTTGTACATATTGTATGTGTTGGTGTTGTACTATTGTTGTTGTTGTTTTTGTTGTATTTGCTGTTGTTTTTGTCTCTCCGTGTAATTTCTTATCCCCACAATTTCGCCCTCTGTCTTATTTTTTCTCTCTCTTTTTATCTCCTCCTGCTCCGGCCCTCCTGCACCAAATAATAATATAAATACATTTAATAAAGTCAAATTCAAATAAGGCAACAAGAGAAGTATCCCACACTTGTCTTTTGTAAAGTCAATCTGAACAGCCGGTATGGGCGTCTACATCTACATCTACATCTACATCTACATCTACTATATGATTTGCCTGAGAAGCTGGACAGGACAAAAAAATATATATATATTTTAGGATTTTTAAACACATATACCATTTTACCTCTTAAATTCCTTCCTCTTCTTTCCTGACAATTTAAATCAACATTCAAGTAAATTATCTTTTTTATTGTAAAGAATAATAAATACATTTTAATTTAATTCTTCATTTTAGCTTCGGTTTTTTCAAAGAAGAATATTTGTGAAATATTTCTTCAAACTTATTATGATTAAATTAAAAAAAAAATAGAAAATCTGTAGAATCAAATTGAAGTCTTATTTCAAAGTCTTTTGAATTTCTTTTCAAATTTTTGTTCTGGAAAATCTAGAAGAAATAATGATTTGTCTTTGTTGGAAATATAGCTTGGTCCAATTTGTTATATATTCTAACAAAGTGCAGATTGGATTTTAACCTATTTAAAACATGTCATCAAAATTCTAAAATTAATCTTAATCAGGAAAAATTACTAATAATGTTCCATAAATTATTTTTTTTATTTTTTCAAAAAGATTCGAATTAGCTAGTTTTTCTCTTCTTCTTTCCGGTTAAATGTTGAATTTTAAAGAGTCGAAATTGAAGATAAACTATGTTTCAAAATTTAATTTTCATTTTTTTCGTGTTTTCTCCTCTTTTAAACTGCTCAATTAAGTGTTTTTTTCATCATTTATTCTCTACAAAAAACCTTCCGTAAAAGGAAAAAAAATGTATGACGGAATGACGGACAGAAATACCCATTTACATATATATATATATATATATGTATATTTATTTATTTATTAAATGGTAAATTGAGCAAATTGGCTATTTCTGGCAATTTATTTAAGTGTGTATCAAACTGGTAGCCCTTGGCATGAATCAGTACCCAAGAAGTAGCTCTTGCTTTCAAAAAGGTTGGTGACCCCTGCTTTAGAGGTTAGATTGCTTGAAAGCACTTTGTGTTGCAACTGGTCTCCGTATGAAAAGTGCTACATCAATAAAGTTCTGAATGATTGATGAAATAAATCAAAGAGGAATAATTTCCTTTGTTTCGTCTCTCTTAATTAGACACATCTGCCACATGCATTACTCAAACATTATACACATTTAATTTTCTGCAAGTTTGCCTATTGTTCACAATCACTATGAGAGACAAGAAGACAGAGTTTTTTTTTGCATTCTGTAAAAATCGGCTTGTTGTAAGAAACTAGCAATGCAGCTAATGGAGGAAACATATTCTGCCTCTAAATGACTTGCAAAATGCATCCAGAAACGGTCAAAAATACTTCATTTATGTTGTGTAACCTGTATAGTTGTGATCAAAATGATTCAACCCCCACACAATTTTGGTGTTTTAGCAAGTTGGACATGTATTCCCTATTTTGTTTATACTCACATCAAATAAAGATGTGTCAAATGCAACTTAAATTGTAACACTGTATTTTACAAAATAGCAAAAAAGGACATTTTTCTTAATATCTCATTGACAAAATGATTCAACTCTTTGTAGATCATAACTCTTAAGAACAGAATTTGAATAAGGTCTTTTCAATCAGGTGTTGAAAACACCTGTAGATGTGATTAGAACCATAACGAGCAACAATTAAACTGATTGAAAAAGACTGTGACGCTCAGCTTCTTGTAGATGGTCAATGGTGTATTTGCAACATGGTGAAGTCCAGGGAGTGGTCAAAGAAGTCAAGAGAGGAGGTAAGTTCTCTTCATAAGAAAGGATATGGATATAAGAAAATAGAAAAGACATTACACATTCCAAGAGACACAGTTGGGAGCATAATTTGAAAGTTTAAAGCTAAAGGCAGAGTGGAAACACTACCTGGGCGTGGTAGAAAGAGGATGGTGTCCGGTATTTGAAGTGTACAATGGTGAAAAACCCCCGGGTAACAGCCGAGGAACTACAACAGGACATTGCAGAGGGGGGAGGTAGTCTTTTTTTTTTTTTTTTCTTTGTCATGATAAAGGGAGGTTTTTGTGGTTGGTGCACTAATTGTAAGTGTATATTGTGTTTTTTATGTTGATTTAATAAAACAAATATATATATATATATTTTTTTTTTTAATAAAAATGTATGAAAAAAAATTTCTGCGGCCCGGTGGTTGGGGACATGAAGAAGGCAGTTGCAGCACGCAAGCCCAAGAATATGAATGAACTGGAGGCCTTTGCCCAAGAGGAATGGACTAAAATACTGTAGATCAGGGGTCGGGAACCTTTTTGGCTGAGAGAGCCAAGAATCCAAATATTTTAAAATGTATTTCCGTAAGAGCCATATAATATTTTTTTTAACACTGAACACAACAAAACGTGTGCATTTTTAAGTAAGACCAACATTTCTAGAGTATAATAGGTCTCTTATTCTTTGTCATAACAATGTTATTCTGAAGCTAAATGTGGAGGGGGCGTGGCCTGCGGGCCTGCAGCGAAGCAGGGAGTTGCCAGGACCGGCCTCGAAATCAGCGACAGGTGCGTAGCTGGCCCACCTGGGCCTTGTTATCTAATCACCTGTCGCTCTGTTATAAGCAGCAGCCAGGAGGAGAGACGGGGTTGGGGCTGGAGCCAGAGTGTGAGCGAGAACGGAAGAGAAAAACACAATTGCTGGAAAGCAACTAAGAGACTGTTTGAAAAAAAAAACCTGGAACAGGCTCTCATGTCGGTGCTTGGTGGTCTGAAGAACCCCCAGGAGGGCAAGCCCCACACTACCCAATAATAACTAAATAACTTCTTACCATTAACACAACTTCTTGAACAGGTGCGGTACAAAAAAACAGATGGATGGATTAAAAATGCACAAGAATGTTTAATATTTTGAACATTATTTTTAACACTGTGATTACAAGTGGAATTATTCATTACTTATCCTGTTAAGCAACGTCAGCTCAGATTTATCTGAGAGCCAGGTGCAGTCATCAAAAGAGCCACATCTGGCTCTAGAACCATAGGTTCCCTACCCCTGTTCTAGATGCTTGCAAGAAGCTTGTGTCCACTTATGTATTACCTTTGAAGGATGTCATTACTGCCAAAGGCTATTCTACTAAGTACTAAAGATGCATGGAACTAGGGCGTTTTGTCAATGAGATATTAAGAAAAATGTCCTTTTTTGCTATTTTGTAAAATACAGTGTTACAATTTAAGTTGCATTTGACACATTTTTATTTGATATGACTATAAACAAAATACGGACTAAATATCCAACTTGCTAAAACAGCAAAATTGTGTGGGGGTTGAATCATTTTGATCACAACTGTATAAGAACCCAGCTGTAGCAACGTTGTTGTTGTAAGAGCAAACACCGAGGAACTCTTTTTCTAGCGTACTAGCACATTGGCGTGCTACACTATTAGCATTGAGAGCTATCTACGGTCAGAGATAAGATAGCTTCTACTACACTGTGATGATCTCTGACATTTTCTTGGTCTCTTCCGCGAATGAGATAAATAATAATATGTGTTAATAATTAACACATAAGTCGCTCCGGAGTAAAGTCGCACCAAACTATGAAAAAAACTGCGACTTATAGTCGGAAAAATACAGTATATAGTAAAAGTTTTGCATCTTTGAGTTCAACTCATGAAAACAGAAGCACAAACAGTGTTGTGTTTATATTTTTCTTCAGTATAAATAGTCCTAAAAAGTATATTTCTCATTTAGTTTAGACCACAGCATGTTTTCCAAAGAGTTTTGCAGCACTGACCGTGGAGAAAAGATGAATGGTGTTGTCCAAGATCACCAGTTTGGGTCGAGACTTTGCACCGTTTACAGAAGAGTGCAGAAAGCGAGCTCCGCCCTCCATCTCCACCTGGCCTGTCACGTGGAACACTTCCTGGTCCAGCTGAACGCACAAAGAAAATAACTCTCAAATCCCCCAAAAAACGTATTTTATTGTTGAGGTTGAGGCTCACCTGCATCGTGTAGCTGCCATCTTTCTTGTATGTGACCAACAAATCCACCGCTTGAAAGGAAAGACAAACATTTTACATTTTTGGACTTGAGCAGGTGTGTCCAAAGTGCGGCTCGGGGGCCGTTTTCAGCCCGCAGCTAATAGTTTACTGGCCTGCCACACATTCTGTAAATGCTATTGCGAAAAGAAAAAGAAAACATTAACAAAAAGTGGAATGAGGTGAAATCTAACTAGAAAACGTTGCAATGTTGACACAAAGCTGCCATGAAGGATTTTTTTTTGCAACTTAACGCCAAAAAAACGGAAATGCTGATTATCGGTCCTGCTAGACACCGAACTCGATTTAATAATACAACTCTAACATTTGACAACCAAATAATAAAACAAGGTGACTCGGTAAAGAATCTGGGTATTATCTTCGACCCAACTCTCTCCTTTGAGGCACACATTAAAAGCGTTACTAAAACGGCCGTCTTTCATCTCCGTAATATCGCTAAAATTTGCTCCATTTTGTCCACTAAAGACGCCGAGATCATTATCCATGCGTTTGTTACGCCTCGCCTCGATTACTGTAACGTATTATTTTCGGGTCTCCCCATGTCTAGCATTAAAAGATTACAGTTGGTACAAAATGCGGCTGCTAGACTTTTGACAAGAACAAGAAAGTTTGATCACATTACGCATGTACTGTATATACCTTTATATACATATATACATACATATATACCTATACTGTATATACCTTTATATACATATATACATACATATATACCTATACTGTATATACATATATACATACATATATACCTATACTGTATATACCTTATATACATACATATATACCTATACTGTATATACCTTATATACATACATATATACCTATACTGTATATACCTTTATATACATATATACATACATATATACCTATACTGTATATACCTTTATATACATATATACATACATATATACCTATACTGTATATACCTTTATATACATATATACATACATATATACCTATACTGGCTCACCTGCACTGGCTTCCTGTGCACTTAAGATGTGACTTTAAGGTTTTACTACTTACGTATAAAATACTACACGGTCTAGCTCCATCCTATCTTGCCGATTGTATTGTACCATATGTCCCGGCAAGAAATCTGCCTTCAAAAGACTCCGGCTTATTAGTGATTCCTAGAGCTCAAAAAAAGTCTGCGGGCTATAGAATGTTTTCCGTTCGGGCTCCAGTACTCTGGAATGCCCTCTTGGTAACAGTTCGAGATGCTACCTCAGTAGAAGCATTTAAGTCTCACCTTAAAACTCATCTGTATACTCTAGCCTTTAAATAGACCTCCTTTTTAGACCAGTTGATCTGCCGCTTCTTTTCTTTTTCTCCTCAGTCTCCCCCTCCCTTGTGGAGGGGGTCCAGTCCGATGACCATGGATGAAGTACTGGCTGTCCAGAGTCGAGACCCAGGATGGACCGCTCACCTGTGTATCGGTTGGGGACATCTCTACGCTGCTGATCCGCCTCCGCTTGGGATGGTTTCCTCGCTCAAATTAATGGGGAAATTGTCGCTTTCTCGGTCCGAATCGCTCTCGCTGCTGGTGGCCATGATTGTAAACAATGTTCAGATGTGAGGAGCTCCACAACCCGTGACGTCACGCGCACATTGTCTGCTACTTCCGGTAAAGGCGAGGCTTTTTTATTAGCAACCAAAAGTTGCAAACTTTATCGTGGATGTTCTCTACTAAATCCTTTCAGCAAAAATATGGCAATATCGCGAAATGATCAAGTATGACACATAGAATGGACCTGCTATCCCCGTTTAAATAAGAACATCTCATTTCAGTAGGCCTTCAAAACGCTGTAGCAAAGTTTAGTTATAAATAGTGGTACCACTAGTTGTTTCACTAGTGGTACCACTAGTTGTTTCACTAGTGGTACCACTAGTTGTTTCACTAGTGGTACCACTAGTTGTTTCACTAGTGGTACCACTAGTTGTTTCACTAGTGGTACCACTAGTTGTTTCACTAGTGGTACCACTAGTGAAATAACTAGTGGTACCGCTATTTATAACTAAACTTTGCTACAGCGTTTTGAAGGCCTACTAGTTGTTTCACTAGTGGTACCACACCACTCGTGATGAAAATAAGACAAGAAATGACGGTGCTTAAAAACTGGTTTGATATGAATAAATTATCACTTAATATTGCTAAAACTAAATTTATGATATTCGGTACCAAAACTGAGGTATCTAATGAAGTAAATATTAAAATAAATGGAGATAAAATTGAGCGTGTATTTTGGGAGTTATAATTGACTATAAATGATCATGGAGACAACATGTAAATTATATAAAAACAAAAATATCAAAAACACTTGGTGTTTTGTATAAAACTAAAGAATTACTTAATTATAATTCTTTGTTAACAATGTATTATACTTTGATACTTCCATACATGACATACTGTGTAGAACTCTGGGCAACCACTTTTAAAACCATAATTAATGATATTGTTTTGCTGCAAAAAAAAAAGCTGCACAGCTAATAAACAAAGCAGGATATTATGACCACACCCATCCATTATTTGTTCAATCAAAACTTATGAAATTTCAAGATATTGTTTATTATAAAATAACACAGATAATGTTCAAAGCAAAAATAAATACTCTTCCAGAAGGAATTCAGAAATACTTCTCTCTACAAACCAGCAAATACAATCTAAGTTTATTTTACCAAAAGCAAGACTAGTTGTTAAACGTAGATGTTTATCTGTTCTCGGTGCTAATTTGTGGAATTCTGTTGGTAAACAAATAAAAATGAGTATTTAATTTCAAAAAGAACATGTCACAATGTATTTTAAAAAGTTATGTGAACTAGAAATGTATGTTTGTTTGGTTAAATGTATTTAGAAGGTATGTATGTTTATCTATTCACAAAAAAGTGCATGTGTGGAAGTACATATTTTTGTATTATTTGTTAAAGGGCAACTTAAATGCTGAATGACTATATTTCTTTATGTATTACAAAATTATTAGAAAAGGTAACTTAATTGAATGTAAAAAATGTTATGTTGGGCATATAAGCTTTTTTGCTTCTGCCCGTTTCAGTCATGTTATTCATTTTTGAATCGTGATCCGTGTTTGAATATGTTTTTGTTAGACCGCAGCCTTACTTTTGTCTCCCAGTTGCAGCGTCATGCTCCTGTGGAAGTGTGTGTTCAGCCTCCAGCCACTACTGCAGCCAAATGGAGAGAAAGGATCTGGAGGAAAACACACAATTAGTTCGGATTCGTTCAACGTTTGTCAAGAGTTCACATCATTTATCAGTAAGACAGATCACACCTGTGGACGTCTGTGTGACGTTCTGAGTCTGCCTTCTCTCCTCGAGTAACAGCCCCAGGGCGGCCTGACAGACCGTTGCCCCAGAAGGAGCTCTCGGTGCGGGGAAGAGATCTGCGTAGTGTTGAGGGATGAAGCTGGTGGTCACGTTTCCCGCCTCGAACTCTGGGTGACCCGAGAGACTCAACAGGAAATCGATGTTGGTGCTCAGCCCCACAATCTGAGGGCAGCAGAGTAAGAAAGTAATTGCAGCCTTTTTAACTTGCTAATAGGGATGCAAATTTATAGATTTTGACTGTATGAGCAATAATAACAATGTCAGCATTATCAGGATTATTATGCATTGATTATGTTCGCATTCATCCAGGTTGTTGTATTCTTAGAGCGTTCAATCCATCCCAACTGAACAAACTGAACAGTCAGTTTGTTTTAGAAGATTTTTTGCCTCTCATCCAAGTAGGCTTGACCAGTCGCGGTCAAAAGCGACCCCAAAGGGAATAAGCGGCAGAAAATGGACTGATGGATGGATGCTCAGTTGCTTTCGTTTTTTATTCGACATTGTTTTCATTTTGTTATAAAGGCTGTTAAGGCTACAGCACTGTATTGGATCAGGCTTGCTATTGTTTTTTTGCATACTTGAAATAAAAATATACCAATCAATCAATCAATATTTGTTTTTTTCCCTCTTTATTATGCATTTTCGACCGGTGCGACATATACTCCTGAGCGATTTATAATCCGAAATATACGGTATGTGCTTCAATCACTCTATCATAATAAAATAAGAGACATTATGTTCGTTACAAGTGTATGTACACTTTTGACCACGACTGTAGATTTAGATTGGTGCCAAAACCTAACTACCGTATTTTTCGGAGTATAAGTCACTCCGGAGTATAAGTCGCACCTGCCGTAAATGCATAATAAAGAAGAAAAAAAAACATATAAGTCGCGCTGGAGTATAAGTCGCATTTTTTGGGGGAAATATTTTGACAAAACCCAACACCAAGAATAGACATTTGAAAGGCAATTTAAAATAAATGAAGAATAGTGAACAACAGGCTGAATAAGTGTAGGTTATATGAGGCATAAATAACCAACTGCTATGTTAACCTAACATATTATGGTAAGAGTCATTCAAATAACTATAACATATAGAACATGCTATACCTTTACCAAACTATCTCTCACTCCTAATCCATAAATCCCATGAAATCTTATATGTCTAGTCTCTTATGTGAATGAGATAAATAATATTACCGTATTTCCTTGAATTGCCGCCGGGACGCTAATTAATTTAAACCTCTTCTCACTCCGGCGTTTACCAAAGGCGTGCGGTAAATTTAGGCCTGCGCTTATAAATAAGTATGATGTAAAGCACATTTAATAAAAAAAACGTTATTATGTTCTTACCTTTACTTATAAATGAAGTCCATGCACAGCTCCTTCTGATCAAAAGCATTGATAACTTGTTTATAGAAGTCTTCCTTATCTTTCTTCAGTTTTAAAAGTCTCTGTCTCGATGGAGATCTTCCTTTATTACCTCCTGCTTCGATTGAAAGTCCAGTTTAGAAAACTGTTTTATTTTAGATATGTAATCCTCCATGTTAAAAGTGCAAGCGAGAGGAAAAAATAAACGATGGCTGCTTGTTGTCACTTCTTCTGCAGCCGAGTAGTCGCAAGAAGGATCACTAGCGCCCTCTACCACCAGGAGGCGGGAGTCATTTAATGACTCATTATTTGACACACGCAGCTACGGTATATTAATAAAACATAGCTGCTTACGGTTCTTTTTAGCATATTCAATAGCTTGGACCTTAAATCCTACTGAATAGCTCTTAATCTTCTTCCCTTTATGCCAGGGGTCGGGAACCTTTTTGGCTGAGAGAGCCATACAAGCCAAATATTTTTAAAAGTATTTCCGTGAGAGCGACATCATTTTTTTTAATCACTGAATACAACTATATGCATGCATTTTTAAGAAAGACCAACATTTTTAGAGTATAATAAGTCGCTTTTTTTTTTTTAATAACACGGTAACAAAATAAATAAAATAATTCTTACCATTAATGCGACTTCTTGAACAGGTGCGGTAGAAACCGGATGGATGGATGAAAATGCATGAGAATGTTTTATATTTTGAACGCTATTTTTGACACTGTGATTACCAGCAGAATTATTCATTACTTATCGTGTTAAGCAATGTCAGCTAAGATTTATCTGAGAGCCAGGTGCAGTCATCAAAAAAGCCACATCTGGCTCTAGAGCCATAGGTTCCTTACCCCTGCTTTATGCCATTTCAAATGATTGAAATCAGCCTTCTTCATTTTGGAAATGATGACAGGTGAAGTGTCACTCCTGACGTGACGAGTTTGACCCGGTGGAAATTCTAGGCATATGCTAATTATTTGGCGAAACGAGTTTGACCTGGCGGAAATTCTAGACATGCGCTAATAAAAATAATATTTTGCGAAACGAGTTCGACCCGGCAGTAATTCTAGTCAGGTGCATATTTTACGGTAATGTGTAAATAATTTCACACATAAGTCGCTCCTGAGTATAAGTCGCACCCCCGGCCAAACTATGAAAAAAAACTACGACTTATAGTCCGAAAAATACGCTATTTATCCTTGAACAGCTTCAGATGATGTGATAGTGCATCTTCAAGACTTACATTGTACTGTCTTAAGCAGTAGTATCTTCATGTACATCTTCAAGACTTACATTGTACTGTCTTAAGCAGTAGTATCTTCATGTACATCTTCAAGACTTACATTGTACTGTCTTACGCAGTAGTATCTTCATGTACATCTTCAAGACTTACATTGTACTGTCTTAAGCAGTAGTATCTTCATGTACATCTTCAAGACTCACATTATACTGTCTCAAGCAGTAGTATCTTCATGTACATCTTCGAGACTTACATTGTACTGTCTTAAGCAGTAGTATCTTCATGTACATCTTCAAGACTTACATTATACTGTCTTAAGCAGTAGTATCTTCATGTACATCTTCAAGACTTACATTATACTGTCTTAAGCAGTAGTATCTTCATGTACATCTTCAAGACTTACATTGTACTGTCTTAAGCAGTAGCGCAGCTTCTTTAAGGCAGCAGCACGGTCTTCCCCCCACACCACCAGCTTGGCTATCATTGGGTCGTAATGAGCAGACACCTCGTCCCCTGGAATAGCACACACACATACGCTGATTACAACACAACACACACATGCATCAAGTTATAAGCAATTGGTAACATATTGATAGATAACATCAATCAATCAATCAATGTTTACTTATATAGCCCTAAATCACTAGTGTCTCAAAGGGCTGCACAAACCACAACACAAACCACTACGATATCCTCGGTAGAGCCCACATAAGGGCAAGGAAAACTCACACCCAGTGGGACGTCGGTGACAATGACGACTATGAGAACCTTGGAGAGGACGAAAGCAATGGATGTCGAGCGGGTCTAACATGATACTGTGAAAGTTCAATCCATAGTGGATCCAACACAGCCGCGAGAGTCCAGTCCAAAGCGGATCCAACACAGCAGTGAGAGTCCCGTCCACAGCGGAGCCAGCAGGAAACCTTCCCAAGCGGAGGCGGATCAGCACACATCACATATTTAAATTACCAGTCTGTTCAACTTGAATGTCACAAAATTCGACAAAAACAAAAATACATTGTTTTTCTGGTTGTTTACAAAATTAGTAAAGTTTTTGTTTACGTCACCATTTTTTAAATACCGATCCAGTACTCGTATCAGTTATAATGATAATGAATAATTAATCATAAAACACTTGGTCTGCCAGAAATCAAGAAGAAAGAACGCAAGGGATCTTTAGTGTTGCCAATTTAGTAACTTTTAGATAATTTTTTTTAATCAAAAATGCGATTAGCGGCAAATCTAGTGGATACTTTTTCAATCAATCAATGTTTATTTATATAGCCCCAAATCACAAATGTCTCAAAGGACTGCACAAATCATTACGACTACAACATCCTCGGAAGAACCCACAAAAGGGCAAGGAAAACTCACACCCAGTGGGCAGGGAGAATTCACATCCAGTGGGACGCCAGTGACAATGCTGACTATGAGAAACCTTGGAGAGGACCTCAGATGTGGGCAACCCCCCCCCCCTCTAGGGGACCGAAAGCAATGGATGTCGAGCGGGTCTAACATGATACTGTGAAAGTTCAATCCATAGTGGCTCCAAGACAGCAGCGAGAGTCCCGTCCACAGGAAACCATCTCAAGCGGATCAGCAGCGTAGAGATGTCCCCAACCGATACAGGCGAGCGGTCCATCCTGGGTCCCGACGAGCGGTCCATCCTGGGTCTCGACTCTGGACAGCCAGTACTTCATCCATGGTTATCGGACCGGACCCCCTCCACAAGGGAGGGGGGGACATAGGAGAAAGAAAAGAAGCGGCAGATCAACTGGTCTAAAAGGAGGTCTATCTAGACTCTGAAATGAAATGTTCATCTACCTTACTTTGTAAAGATGAGACAACGTGGTGATCGATCAACAACCTCTTCATTGTGAAACTAAGACAAGCAACTGTGGGCCTGGAACCCCAACAAAACATCATCAGCAAACTCGTCGATACTCTTTGCATGCAGCTATCCTCAGCCTGTCAAGTTCACGACCTCAGGCGGTCAGAAATGACAGAACTCCTAATTAACACAACACATAAACGCGGGCTTGCTACACTCCAGCTTCCTTCGTGTGACTTTTAACAAAATACAAAGAGAAGTAAAGTTTGTTTGTATTTCTAAACATATTTGAGTTGCATGTATTTTTAGATACGGTATAAAAAACAGATTGAAGAATTTTAAGCTGTTGGTCACCACAGCTTTGGGGCAACTCTTTTTTACGACTAAGCAGGCTGGTAAGCAGACAAAAGAATAAGACAAGATTCCACACACACATGCTTAAGAATAACAAGTCTGACATACTGTGTTATTTTTGTTGTCTTCAATCAGGAATTAGGGTTCCAAAACATTTGGTTTGAATACCTTTTGCAGCCTGATCTGAACACTACCTTGCCTGACTCCGGTCTCTATGCGTGTGTGCTGGTCCGGCGCGGGTGTGGAGAGATGGAGCAGAGGCCCCGCTCCTGGGAGAAAATCATTGTTTGGGTCCTCGGCGTAGATACGGGCCTCAAAAGAGTGGCCGCCTAAGATGATGTCATTCTGAAGGAGAGGTAGGCGCTCCCCTGCTGCCACCTGGAAAACCGCAGGCCACGTTTGAGTCCCACTCCTTTCTCTCCAGAGCGGAGAACCTGATAACAAAACTCTCACCCGGAGCTGCCACTCCACTAAGTCCGTGCCAGTTATCATCTCAGAGACGGGATGTTCCACCTGCAGCCTGGTGTTCATCTCCATGAAGTAGAAGTTATGCTGGGCGTCCATGATGAACTCGACTGTGCCTACACAGGGAGTGAATCACACAAGTGTTAGGTACTGAGGGTTAATGTGTGTGTGCGTGCCAGGAAATCTCACCTGCTCCTACGTAGTTGACAGCCTTAGCTGCTTTCACGGCCGCTTCTCCAAGTTTCTTCCTCACCTCAGTACTGATGCCGGGCTAAATAATAAATAATGTGTACAATGTTTATTTTCTCAAAACACATCAATGCATCATGAAGAGTATTGATTACTAATGTCCTTTGAACGCCGGTCACAAACGGCGATCCCTATTTCTTTTTGGTCCCACAGCACCAGGAGCTAATTATGTGTCTCTGATAAAGTTTGTAGTCTCTCCCCTAAGTTAATTGTCGGGTTCAAACCCCGATGACATCTATTAAACAGACAAGAAGCAAGGAATTAAACAGAGACAGGGTTCAATTTAGCTCAATGGAGGAGAAACGTCTGGGCTGCAGCTCCGTACAGTCTTCCACCACGCTCTGACAAAAGGATTCTGCGCCTCCTCTTTTATTTGGACTTTCCCTGATTACATGGCAACAGCTGTTTTTAAGGGGAGAGGGGGTCGTAAACAGCCGTCGCCATACGCATTTGTATAATCTAGCCTTTAAATAGACTCCTTTAAATAGACTCCCTTATTAGACCAGTTGATCTGCCGTTTCTTTTCTTTTTCTCCTATCTCCCACTCTCCCCTGTGGAGGGTGTCTGGTCCGCTGGCCATGGAGGAAGTACTGGCTGTCCAGAGTCGGGACCCAGGATGGACCGCTCGTCCAGAGTCGGGACCCAGGATGGACCGCTCGCCTGTGTATCGGTTGGGGACATCTCTACGCTGCTGATCCGCCTCCGCTTGAGATGGTTTCCTGAGGACGGGACTCTCGCTGCTGTCTTGGATCCGCTTTGAACTGAACTCTCGCGGCTGTGTTGGAGCCACTATGGATTGAACTTTCACAGTATCATGTTAGACCCGCTCGACATCCATTGCTTTCGGTCCCCTAGAGAGGGGGGGGGTTGCCTGCATCTGAGGTCCTCTCTAAGGTTTCTCATAGTCAGCATTGTCACTGGCGTCCCACTGGATGTGAGTTCTCCCTGCCCACTGGGTGTGAGTTTTCCTTGCCCTTTTGTGGGTTCTTCCGAGGATGTTGTAGTCGTAATGATTTGTGCAGTCCTTTGAGACATTTGTGATTTGGGGCTATATAAATAAACATTGATTAATTGATTTTATTAGCGACCGAAAGTTGCGAAATTTATCGTCGATGTTCTCTATTAAATCCATCCATCCATCCATTTTCTACCGCTTGTCCCTTACGGGGTCGCGGGGGGCGCTGGCGCCTATCTCAGCTACAATTGGGCGGAAGGCGGGGTACACCCTGGACAAGTCGCCACCTTATCGCAGGGCCAACACAGACAGACAGACAACATTCACATTCACACACTAGGGCCAATTTTTAGTGTTGCCAATCAACCTATCCCCAGGTGCATGTCTTTGGAAGTGGGAGGAAGCCGGAGTACCCGGAGGGAACCCACGCAGTCACGGGGAGAACATGCAAACTCCACACAGAAAGATCCTGAGCCTGGATTTGAACCCAGGACTACAGGAACTTCGTATTGTGAGGCAGACGCACTAACCCCTCTCCCACCGTGAAGCCCTCTATTAAATCCTTTCAGCAAAAATACGGCAATATGGCGAAATGATCAAGTACGACACATAGAATGGACCTGCTATCCCCGTTTAAATAAGAACATCTCATTTCAGTAGGCCTTTAATAGTCGGACAATATGGGAATATCGGCAAAGAGCCAACCAAGTTGAGTGATGAAGATAAGCACTCACTCCTGGTGCTTCCTCTATGATCTTCTGATGTCTCCTCTGGACGCTGCAGTCCCTCTCAAAGAGGTATACAGCGTTGCCATGCGTGTCCCCAAACACCTGAACCTCCACATGTCTGCACGGACACACAAAAGCATTCAAGTTCAACGTTGCACACACAAGATACATTTGCCACATGACTCGGACATGCGGAAAGCGATACCTGGGATCCTCGACAAACTTCTCGATCAGCATGACGTCGTCGTTGAATGATTTCCTGGCCTCTCGTCTTGCAGACTCCAGCTGCTCCAAGAAGTCCGAGTCGGAGCGTGCGATGCGCATGCCCTAAACACAGAAGTCGACGCTCTTTTTCCATTTCTTCGGTGCGTCGCAAGGCTTCAGGGACTTTGTTTATATAATTGTTGCTTTTCACTAGCAAGCGGCTTTAGCATATGAATGCAGCGATATCAATAAAAAGCCTGATGAAATATAACATGTGCTATCACCTTGCCGCCTCCTCCCCGGACCGCCTTGATCATCACAGGGTAGCCAATTTTAACAGCCTCTGCTTGCAGTCTCTCATTTGACTGGTCATCTCCATGGTAACCTCCAATGATTGGCACCCCTGCAGCTGACATGATGTGTTTTGATGTGCTAAAAGAAAAATAAAAGTCAATGCTGCAATTATCAACAGGCTCGGTCTATTAAGACAGTGTTTTTCCAACCACTGTGCCGTGTGATACAGTCTGGTGTGCAATGTTGTTTCACCTAATTGGATTAAATATAGTTTTAAATATAGTTTTTGCAAACCAGTAATTATAGTCCGCAAATGTGCCGTTGTTGAGTGTCTGTCTGTGCTCTCTAGAACAGGGGTCACCAACGCGGCGAACACCAGGTCGCCCGTAAGGACCAGATGAGTCGCCCGCTGGCCTGATCTAAAAAATAGCTCAAATAGCAGCACTTACCAGTGAGCTGCCTCTATTTTTTTTTATTTACTAGCAAGTTAGTCTCGCTTTGCTCAACATTTTCAATTCTAAGAGAGACAAAACTCAAATAGAATTTGAAAATCCAAGAAAATATTTTAAAGACTTGGTCTTCACTTGTTTAAATAAATTCATTTATTTTTTTACTTTCAGAAAGACAATTTTAGAGAAAAAAAACAACTTTAAAAATGATTTTAGGATTTTTAAACACCTTTTTACCTTTTAAATTCCTTCTTCTTCTTTCCTGACAATTTAAATCAATGTTCAAGTATTTTTTTTTATTATTATTGTAAAGAATAATAAATACATTTTAACTGAATTCTTCATTTTAACTTCTGTTTTTTCGACAAAGACTATTTGTGAAATATTTCTTCAAACTTATTATGATTAAAATTCAAAAAAATTATTCTGGCAAATCTAGAAAATCTGTAGAATCAAATTTAAATCTTATTTCAAAGTCTTTTGAATTTCTTTTAAAAAATTTTGTTCTGGAAAATCTAGAAGAAATAATGATTTGTCTTTGTTAGAAATATAGCTTGGTCCAATTTGTTATATATTCTAACAAAGTGCAGATTGGATTTTTCCTATTTAAAACATGTCATCAAAATTCTAAAATTAACCTTAATCAGGAAAAAATACTAATGATCAATCCATCCATCCATGCATTTCCTACCACTTATTTCCTTTGGGGTCGATGTTCCAAAAATTATTTTTTAAATTTTTTCAAAAATATTCGAATTAGCTTGTTTTTCTCTTCATTTTTTCAGTTGAATTTTGAATGTTAAAGAGTCGAAACTGAAAATAAACTATGTTTCAAAATGTAATTTTCATTTTTTTCCTGTTTTCTCCTCTTTTAAACCGTTCAATTAAGTGTTTTTTTCATCATTTATTTTCTACAAAAAACCTTCCGTAAAAGGAAAAAAAATGTACCACGGAATGACAGACAGAAATACCCATTTTTTATATATATATATATATATATATATATATATATATAGATTTATTAATTAAAAGTAAATTGAGCAAATTGGATATTTCTGGCAATTTATTTAAGTGTGTATCAAACTGGTAGCCCTTCGCATTAATCAGTACCCAAGAAGTAGCTCTTGGTTTCAAAAAGGTTGGTGACCCCTGGTCTAGAGCTTGGTGGAGTAACCGTGTAATACTCTTGCATATCAGTAGGTGGCAGCAGGTAGCTAATTGCCTTGTCGTCATCACAACATGCAGATGACAGCGGGAGGCAGCGTGCAGGTCAAAAAGTGTCTAATGCTTAAACCAAAAATAAACAGAGGCAAATCTAGAAAATCTGTAGAATCAAATTTAAATCTTATTTCAAAGTCTTTTGAATTTCTTTTTAAATTTTTGTTCTGGAAAATCTCGAAGAAATAATGATTTGTCTTTGTTAGAAATATAGCTTGGTCCAATTTGTTATATATTCTAACAAAGTGCAGATTGGATTTTTCCTATTTAAAACATGTCATCAAAATTCTAAAATTAACGTTAATCAGGAAAAAATACTAATGATCAATCCATCCATCCATCCATTTCCTACCGCTTATTTCCTTTGGGGTCGATGTTCCAAAAATTATTTTTTAAATTTTTTCAAAAATATTCGAATTAGCTTGTTTTTCTCTTCATTTTTTCAGTTGAATTTTGAATGTTAAAGAGTCGAAACTGAAAATAAACTATGTTTCAAAATGTAATTTTCATTTTTTTCCTGTTTTCTCCTCTTTTAAACCGTTCAATTAAGTGTTTTTTCATCATTTATTCTCTACAAAAAACCTTCCGTAAAAGGAAAAAAATTGTACCACGGAATGACAGACAGAAATACCCATTTTTTATATATATATATAGATTTATTAATTAAAGGTAAATTGAGCAAATTGGCTATTTCTGGCAATTTATTTAAGTGTGTATCAAACTGGTAGCCCTTTGCATGAATCAGTACCCAAGAAGTAGCTCTTGCTTTCAAAAAGGTTGGTGACCCCTGGTCTAGAGCTTGGTGGAGTAACCGTGTAATACTCTTGCATATCAGTAGGTGGCAGCAGGTAGCTAATTGCCTTGTCGTCATCACAACATGCAGAAGACAGCGGGAGGCAGCGTGCAGGTCAAAAAGTGTCTAATGCTTAAACCAAAAATAAACCGAGGCAAATCTAGAAAATCTGTAGAATCAAATTCAAATCTTATTTCAAAGTCGTTTGAATTTCTTTTAAAATTTTTGTTCTGGAAAATCTAGAAGAAATAATGATTTGTCTTTGTTAGAAATATAGCTTGGTCCAATTTGTTATATATTCTAACAAAGTGCAGATTGGATTTTAACCTATTCAAAACATGTCATCAACATTCTAAAATTAACGTTAATCAGGAAAAAATACTAATGATCAATCCATCCATCCATCTTCTACCGCTTATTCCCTTTGGGGTCGATGTTCCATAAATAATCTTTAAAAATTTTTCAAAAAGATTCGAATTAGCTAGTTTGGTCTTCTTTTTTTCGGTTGAATTTTGAATGTTAAAGAGTCGAAACTGAAGATAAACTATGTTTCAAAATGTAATTTTAATTTTTTTCCTGTTTTCTCCTCTTTTAAACCGTTCAATTAAGTGTTTTTTTCATAATTTTTTACCTTCTGTAAAAGTAAAAAGAAATGTACGATGGAATGACAGACAGAAATACCCATTTATATATATATATATATATATAGATTTATTAATTAAAGGTAAATTGAGCAAATTGGCTATTTCTGGCAATTTATTTAAGTCTGTATCAAACTGGTAGCCCTTCGCATTAATCAGTACCCAAGAAGTAGCTCTTGCTTTCAAAAAGGTTGGTGACCCCTGGTCTAGAGCTTGGCGGAGTAACCGTGTAATACTCTGGCATATCAGTAGGTGGCAGCAGGTAGCTAATTGCCTTGTCGTCATCACAACATGCAGAAGACAGCGGGAGGCAGCGTGCAGGTCAAAAAGTGTCTAATGCTTAAACCAAAAATAAACAGAGGCAAATCTAGAAAATCTGTAGAATCAAATTCAAATCTTATTTCAAAGTCGTTTGAATTTATTTTAAAATTTTTGTTCTGGAAAATCTAGAAGAAATAATGATTTGTCTTTGTTAGAAATATAGCTTGGTCCAATTTGTTATATATTCTAACAAAGTGCAGATTGGATTTAAACCTATTTAAAACATGTCATTAAAATTCTAAAATTAACGTTAATCAGGAAAAAATACTAATGATCAATCCATCCATCCATCTTCTACCGCTTATTCCCTTTGGGGTCGATGTTCCATAAATAATCTTTTAAATTTTTTCAAAAAGATTCGAATTAGCTAGTTTGGTCTTCTTTTTTTCGGTTGAATTTTGAATGTTAAAGAGTCGAAACTGAAGATAAACTATGTTTCAAAATGTAATTTTCATTTTTTTCCTGTTTTCTCCTCTTTTAAACCGTTCAATTAAGTGTTTTTTTCATAATTTTTTACCTTCTGTAAAAGTAAAAAGAAATGTACGATGGAATGACAGACAGAAATACCCATTTTTATATATATATAGATTTATTAATTAAAGGTAAATTGAGCAAATTGGCTATTTCTGGCAATTTATTTAAGTCTGTATCAAACTGGTAGCCCTTCGCATGAATGTTAGGGTTAGGGTTACCTAACCCTAACCCTAACCCAAGAAGTAGGTCTTGCTTTCAAAAAGGTTGGTGACCCCTGGTCTAGAGCTTGGTGGAGTAACCGTGTAATACTCTTGCATATCAGTAGGTGGCAGCAGGTAGCTAATTGCCTTGTCGTCATCACAATATGCAGAAGACAGCGGGAGGCAGCGTGCAGGTCAAAAGATGACTAATGCTTAAACCAAAAATAAACAGAGGGTTGGTGCCGCTAAGAAAAGGCATTGAAGCTTAGGGATGTTTATGCAGAATGAAACTTGTACACTACTACTAATAATATTACCTTTTGATGCCCATGTCCCGGATGGCAGAGGATGGCGGTCCGATGAAGATGATTCCATTCTGTTTACACGCCTCTGCAAACTCGGTGTTTTCTGACAGAAAGCCATACCCAGGGTGGACTGCCTAAAGATTCATGTAGTTCAAAAGAATCATTTAGATGTATCAACCATCTGCAGTAGTACATAAGCGTCACTGGACAGCAGCAACACAGGAGCTGTATTAAAAAAATCACTGTCAAGTTTAGCTACTTTATTAAATAACATGCTATAGCAGGGGTCGGGAACCTATGGCTCTCGAGCCAAATCTGGATCTCAGATTAATCTTAGCTGACATTGCTTAACACGATAAGTAATGAATAATTCCGCTGGGAATCACAGTGTTAAAGGGGAACATTATCAGCAGACCTATGCAAGCGTCAATATATACCTTGATGTTGCAGAAAAAAGACCATGTATTTTTTTAACCGATTTCCGAACTCTAAATGGGTGAATTTTGGCAAATTAAACGCCTTTCTGTTTATCGGTCTTTTAGCGGTGACGTCAGAACGTGACGTCACCCGCCATATTCATTTTCACATTACAAACACCGGGTCTCAGCTCTGTTATTTTCCGTTTTTTCGACTATTTTTTGGAACCTTGGAGACATCATGCCTCGACGGTGTGTTGTCGGAGGGTGTAACAACACTAACAGGGAGGGATTCAAGTTGCACCACTGGCAAGAAATCTGCCGCCAGACCCCCATTGAATGTGTCTTCACATTTGACCGGCGATGCTAAGACAGACATGGCACAGAGATGTATGGATAACCTGCAGATGCATTTGCAACCATTAAGTCAACGAAATCACAAAGGGGAGTTTTGTTGATGTTGTTGCTTATGTGCTAATCAGACATATTTGGTCACGGCATGACTGCCAGCTAATCGATGCTAACATGCTACGCTAATCGATGCTAACATGCTATTTATGCTAGCTGTATGTACATTTGAAACTAGATACCCACATTTAATGCGAAACAAACACTTACCAATCGACGGATTTAAGTTGCTCCAGTGTCACAAGATGCGAAAGTCCTGATCGTTTGGTCGGCACATTTTACCGGCGATGAACGAGATTCCTCTACAGAATCTCCTCTCTGGTCAACAAAAGCACCTTGAGGATTCTAGCGGGAACTCTCATTCAACCCTTCTTCGATTACGCTTGCACCTCCTGGTACCCCAGCACCTCCAAAACCCTCAAATCTAGACTCCAAACATCCCAGAATAAGATAATCCGGTTACTTTTAGACCTCCACCCCAGATCACACCTCAATCCAACCCACTTCTCCAAAGTGGGCTGGCTCAGGGTGGAGGACAGAGTAAAACAACTTGCACTGAGCCTGGTCTATAAAATCCGCTACACCTCCTTGATACCGAAGTACATGTCAAACTACTTCCTTAACGTAAATGACTGCCATAACCACAACACCAGGGGGAGCTCCACAAACCACGTTAAACCCAGATTTCGATCTAACAAAGGTCTTAACTCATTCTCTTTCTATGCCACATCAATGTGGAATGCACTCCCAACAGGTATAAAAGTAAGTGCATCTCTATATTCCTTCAAAACCGCTCTAAAACAACACCTCCAGGCAACTTCAACACTTTACTAATACCCTCCTCCATTCACATCCCATCTCCCCGGATTATAAACAACTCAAATGTACTTCTAATGTATATACTTGTTCTTATGCTATGTGAACTCACTATGTTCTCTGCTGGCTGTACATATCCTACTAAATAAGACCTACACTGTTTCAATGTCCACATTTCTCTGTTGATGACTAAAGTACTGATATCAACCAAAGCTCCTCATCCCACCCCCCGGATTGTAAATAATGTAAATAATTCAATGTATATACTATGATGATTAACTTGTGTGATGACTGTATTATGTTGATAGTATATATTTGTACCATGAATTGATTAACGTGGACCCCGACTTAAACAAGTTGAAAAACGTATTCGGGTGTTACCATTTAGTGGTCAATTGTACGGAATATGTACTGTACTGTGCAATCTACTAATAAAAGAATCAATCAATCAATCAATGCTAATAAGGCAGCCATGCTATGGGACACTTCATTAGGTACACCCATGCTATGGCCGAATAGCGTCAATAGCTATCCGCTCAATAGCTTCAATTTCTTCTTCAATTTCGTTTTCGCTATCTGCCTCCATACTCCAACCATCTGTTTCAATACATGCGTAATCTGTTGAATCACTTAAACCGCTGAAATCCAAGTCTGAATCCGAGCTAATGTCGCTATATCTTGCTGTGGTAACCGCCATGTTGTTTGTATTGGCAGCACTGTATGACGTCACAGGGAAATGGATAGTGGTTTCGAAGATAGCGAAAATAAGGCACTTCACAGCTTTATTTAGGGATATTCCGGGACCGGTAAAATTTTGAAAAAAACTTCAAAAAATACAACAAGCCACTGGGAACTGATTTTTATTGTTTTCAACCCTTTTGAAATTGTGATAATGTTCCCCTTTAAAAATAACCTTCAAAATATAAAACATTCTCATGCATTTAAATCCATCCATCAGTTTTCTACCGTCCCTGTTCAAGAAGTCGCAATAATGGTAAGAAGTATTTTATTTATTACTGGTTAGCTTCGGAATAACAACGTTATTAACCCTTGTGTGATGTTCATATTGTTGTTACTCAGCCAGTGTTTGTGGGTCTGATGGACCCCTAGCATTTTGTGGCTTTTAATGCCTCACAATCAAAAACTTTTATGTTTAAATACTGAACAGATGTTTACCTTATCACAATAAACATCTGTTCAGTATTTTAACATAAAAGTCTGTATTAATTGCCTCACAATCAAACCCTATTATGTTTAAATACTGAACAGATGTTTACCTTATCCCAATAAACATTTGTTCGGCATTTTAACCTAAAAGTGTTTCATTGTGAGGCGTTAAAAGCCACAAAATGCAAGGGGTCCATCAGACCCACAAACGCTAGCTGAGTAACAACAATAAGAACGTTGCACGGGAAATTTCTCTGCCAGTTTCTGCATCCCACAGAGACTCTTCTTTTGTGTTTCTGCACCAAGGTTGCAACATTGTTTGTCAACACTGTCTGCTCTCATTTTCTCGCACATTTGACCAGCTGATGTTCTGTGTATCTGCACTCTGTCCTCCACCTGTCTAGGCCTGCTTGTAAAATTTGTAGAATTACGACTTTTCTGATAACGCTGCCAACATTCTAAGTTTTTCTTGTGAAATTGGGACCTTTTTCTTGTGAAATTCCAACTCATTTTTCACAACGAGCGAGGTAGGCATTTTTCGGAGGTCTCCAAAAGGTAAGAAATACAATGTGAAGTGAAGTGAATTATATTTATATAGCGCTTTTCTCTAGTGACTCAAAGCCCTTTTACATAGTGAAACCCAATATCTAAGTTACATTTAAACCAGTGTGGGTGGCACTGGGAGCAGGTGGGTAAAGTGTCTTGCCCAAGGACACAACAGCAGTGACTATTCGATTCCCGCTTCCGTCATCCTAGTCACTGCCGTTGTGTCCTTGGGCAAGACACTTTACCCACCTGCTCCCAGTGCCACCCACACTGGTTTAAAAAATGTAACTTAGATATTGGGTTTCACTATGTAAAAGCGCTTTGAGTCACTAGAGAAAAGCGCTATATAAATGTAAAAGAGAAAGAGAAAGAGACACTAGGATAGCGGAAGCGGGAATCGAACCTGCAACCCTTTAAGTTGCTGGCACGGCCACTCTCCCAACCGAGCTATGCCGCCCCAACAACTCTGGAGATCTGAAGGATTTAGAACATAAAACTTCAAGTCAAGCTTGTATGCATTGTAGAAAAGTTGTAATGAATAAATACAATCTCAAAATGTAGAACAACTGTACTGGAAAATGGAGAATATGCACAGTACGTTACCTTAAGGAACAATAATAAAATCATTTAATTAAAAGAAACGTCCGCCAAGTTTAAAAGTTGTGTCTTCTTATCCTCTGGCAGACCAGACAATAACGTGTGTGTGTGTGTGTGTGTGTGTGTGTGTGTGTGTGTGGTACACAGAACATCAATTTCCACACTGCAAAAACTGAAATCTAATTAAGATGAAATATCTCATATAAGGGTGACATTTGCTTATTTTCTGTCTGATAAGATCATTCTTCTCACTAAGCAGATTTTATGTTAAGAGTGTTTTACTTGTTTTACGGGGTTTTGGTCCTAAATGATCTCTGTAAGATATCACATCTTGTTGCTGAGATGTGATGACCTATATTGAGTAAAACATGCTTGAAACTAGAATTTCAATTGTTGCAAAGCTGTGTCATCAACACTTAAAGTCCTACTGAAATTAGAAGTTCTTATTTAAACGGGGATAGCAGGTCCGTTCTATGTGTCATGCTTGATCATTTTGCGATATTGCCATATTTTTGCTGAAAGGATTTAGTCGAGAACATCCACGATAAAGTTCTCAACTGGAGAAAAGATCTGCCTCTACCGGAAGTCGCAGACGATGACGTCACATGTTGATGGCTCCTCACATATTCACATTGATTTTAATGGGAGTCTCCAACAAAAAGTGCTATTCGGACCGAGAAAAAGACAATTTCCCCATTAATTTGAGCGAGGATGAAAGATTTGTGTTTGAAGATATTGATAGCGACGGACTAGAAAAAAAAAAAACGCGATTGCATTGGGACGGGTTCCGATGTTTTTAGACACATTTACTAGGATAATTCTGGGAAATTCCTTATCTTTCTATTGTGTTGCTAGTGTTTTAGTGAGTTTAATAGTACCTGATAGTCGGATGTGTACGCGCAGCTGTATGGACGGCACAAGCTCAGCTGATATCCGGTAAGTGGCGACTTTTTAACCACAATTTTCTCACCGAAACCTGCTGGTTGACATGTAGTCGGGATCCCTGTCCGCTGTGATCCATACTAAAGTTTCACCTCCGTGAATTTTAAACAAGGAATCACCGTGTGTTTGTGTGGCTAAAGGCTAAAGCTTCCCAACTCCGTCTTTCTACTTTGACTTCTCCAATATTAATTGAACAAATTGCAAAAGATTCAGCAACAGAGATGTCCAAAATACTGTGTAATTATGCGGTTAAAGCAGACGACTTTTAGCTGTGTGTGTGTGCGGCGCTCATATTTATAACAGCCCGTCACGTCACGCGTACACGTCATCATTACGCGACGTTTTCAAGAAATTTTAAATTGCAATTTAGTAAACTAAAAAGGTCGTATTGGCATGTGTTGCATTGTTAATATTTCATCATTGATATATAAACTATCAGACTGCGTGGTGGATAGTAGTGGCTTTCAGTAGCCTTTTAAGTATAAAACTACTTTTTTAAAGTAATAATTTCTTATTTGAAGCATGTAAAAAAAATTGTGTCTCATATTAAAACAGATGACAGCCAAATGGACTTTGTGTTTTGTTTTCAATGAAACAATAAAAAATACATACTCAGACAGCAGTACAGTTGTTAGTAGTGAGAATATACTTATTTTAAGGTATTTTTGAGTTCATTGAGGTGAACTAATTTTACTTGTTTTGGAAAGTCTTGACAAGCCGAATTTTCTTGTTCTGTTAGCAGATTATTTTGCTTACTTCAAATAAAAGACTCCTAATTTTTGTATTTTTTTTTCTCTTATTTTTGAACACTGACTTTTTGCAGTGCACACTTCTATTAGCTCCGGTCCGGTGGACCCGGACATCTTATATGTCATAGAAATGTGTATGGTGTGTGGTCATTAAATATGATAAATGTTCTACACAGAAAACGAGCCAAAATCAGTAAATCTCAGTTTGAAAAATTAATTAGTTGTATCATTTTTATTTTAATACTAAATGAAAACGGGTCCCACAGACCCGAACACTACACAAGGGTGACTTATTATACTCTAAAAATGTTG
Source organism: Nerophis ophidion (assembly GCF_033978795.1). Classification (NCBI taxonomy): domain Eukaryota; kingdom Metazoa; phylum Chordata; class Actinopteri; order Syngnathiformes; family Syngnathidae; genus Nerophis; species Nerophis ophidion. The sequence continues at coordinate 41,815,870 of NC_084632.1, forward strand.
GTCTTACTTAAAAATGCACACATTTAGTTGTATTCAGTTGCAAAAAATATTATATGGCTCTCACGGAAACACATTTTAAAAGATTTGGCTTTCATGGCTCTCTCAGCCAAAAAGTTCCCGACCCCCTATGCTACGGCGATAATCAATCAATCAATCAATGTTTATTTATATAGCCCCAAATCACAAATGTCTCAAAGGACTGCACAAATCATTACGACTACAACATCCTCGGAAGAACCCACAAAAGGGCAAGGAAAACTCACACCCAGTGGGCAGAGAGAATTCACATCCAGTGGGACGCCAGTGACAATGCTGACTATGAGAAACCTTGGAGAGGACCTCAGATGTGGGCAACCCCCCCCCTCTAGGGGACCGAAAGCAATATTTGTACTACAGTTCTTGTACTGGGTCTCAGAACTTACATGCGAGCCGGACTTTTTGGCAACATCCAAAACCTTTTCCATGCACAGGTAGCTCTGCTGGGAAGCCGGTGGGCCAATGTGGTAGGCTTCATCTGCCTAGAAAAAACAGATAAATGGATAGAGCAGCTTAAGAAGACAACTGTACTGTATATTCTATTATGAGCCATTACGAGACAAACTTAACAGTAGGGGTGTAACGGTACGTGTGTTTGTATAGAACCGTTTCGGTACGGGAGTTTCGGTTCGGTTCCTAGGTGTACCAAACCAGTTTCCACACGGACATATTAGGTAGCGCACCGCACGTTGAGTAAACAATGCACACCGAGGCACAACACACGGCAGGCTAGCAGCGACCGGGCTAGGACAACATGCAAAAGCCAGAGCTGGAAAACTCTCCTGTCTCGTTAACATCTCATTTTTGGGAACACTTTGGCTGTGCGGTGCGATACAACAATGGAGGACGGAGGTTTGGCGACATTGTTGAGCAGCAGTAGGGTATGCTTCTGCCAACACCTCAAACATGCTAACCCTTCTGAAGCGTCACCACCGCATTCAAGCAGCCTCTCTTTGGCGAATCAGGCAGGGCTGAAACAATAACAAATGTTTTTATAGCAGCAGATTTAAGACCATCCATCCATCCATTTTCTACTGCTTGTCCTGTCCAGGGTCGCAGTGGTTGCAGTATTGCATTAAAAACTAAATTTTGACCCACTTCTATGGTGGAAGAACAATAAGCCCATATATCCTCTTACTGCCAAGTTAGCCAGGCTAGGGGGGTAAAGAAAAGTTCATCTGAAACTGTTTAATGTTGCACTTTTTATATGTAGAAGAAAAGTTTTGTCATTTTATTTCGTCTGAGCAACAACTTGAGGCAGTTTAATTTTGATGAACGTGGACCCCGACTTAAACAAGTTGAAAAACTTATTGGGGTGTGTGGAGAGGCGGAGCCGACGGTCCGACAGCAGGGCTGGGCACGCAGGAGCCCTGTCCAAGATGGCGGCAAGGAGGCGGAGAATGCGGCTGAGCGGAGAGGCGGGGCGTGCCGGGAGCGGCGCCGCAATCTAATTCAGGTGCGTGGATCGCGCACCGGCAGACGATTAACATTTCTCCTTACGCTGCATCAAAGGGGAGAAGGAGGAGAGTCCACAGCAGATGCAGCGCAAGAGCGACAGAGAGAAGACGGCGACGACGGAAGTGACCGAAGAGCGAGCAGCAGAGGGGGAGCTGAAAAGCAACCCGGCAAGAGACAGCTTTATATGAAAAAATAAAAAGAGTCAAACCTGCTCAAAGCAATGTCCTTCCTGAGTGGTCCATGTAACCCGCACGACGACAGCAAGGAACTGTCACATGGTGTTGCCATTTAGTGGTCAATTGCACGGAATATGTACTGCACTGTGCAATCTACTAATAAAAGTGTCAATCAATCTATCAATCAAAAAAAGCACTTTATATGTAGAAAGGTTTTGTTAGGAAACCATTCGGAGCCTTGTCTTATTTTGTTTATATTTTATACATGTTGACCACATAAACCAGGGGTGTCAAACTCAAATACAGAGTGGGCCAAAATTTAAAACTGGACAAAGCCGCGGGCCAAAGTTGAACAAATTAACCTTTAATAGGGACGCAAATGAGTTTTGCATTGAATATTGAGCAAGCAAGGCTTATTTAACTTTATAGTGACATGCAAAATCCAGTTTCAAATAACAATAATAAAAAAATATCAAAGGCATATCAAATACAATTTTAATAAAAATGGAATGCCTCTTTTCTGTTTGCAGCATTCTGAGGTAAACATCAAAATGTTTTTTTTCACAGGCTAATAATACATTTGAAAATAAAATAACAATAATAAATGAATCAAACACTGAAGCCTTGAAGTAGCAAGAGAATGTGCATGGATAAAAAGTTAATTACTACTCAGTTTGCTACAACACATTACTTAATAGTGCAAAATCAACTTTCAAAAAACAAAGAAAAAATCATCAATGGTATATTAAATACAATTTGTTCTCCCGGAATGTGTTTGTCATTCTTGTTTGGTGTGGGTGAAGTGAAGTGAATTCTATTTATATAGCGCTTTTCTCTAGTGACTCAAAGCGCTTTACATAGTGAAACCCAATATCTAAGTTACATTTAAACCAGTGTGGGTGGCACTGGGAGCAGGTGGGTAAAGTGCCTTGCCCAAGGACACAGCGGCAGTGACTAGAATGGCGGAAGCGGGAATCGAACCTGCAACCCTCAAGTTGCTGGCACGGCCGCTCTACCAACCGAGCTATGCCGCCCCATGTGCACAGTGTGGCGCATATTTGTAACAGTGTTAAAGTTGTTTTTATATGGCCACCCTCAGTGTGACCTCTATGGCTGTTGACCAAGTATGCTGTGCATTCACTTGTGTGTGTGTGTAAAAGACGCAAATATTAATGTGACTGGGTTCGGCACGCTGTTTGTACGGAGGAAAAGCAGACGTGATGACAGGTTGTAGGGAACGCTAAATATTGTTGTCCAGGTGGAATTTGGTAGAAATTCGGGAGAATGGTTGATTTTCGGGAGGGGGCACTGAACTTTGGGAGTCTCCCGGGAAAATTGGGAGGGTTGGCAAGTAAGAATGCGGTGTTACAGCCACACCGCCGCTCTAATGTTAAATTGATATTGCCTCAAGGGCCGAAAAAAATTAAACGGCGGGCCATATTTGGCCCGCGGGCCAGAGTTTGACACCCATCACATAAACCCTGGCAACGGACCCTGTGTGTATATGTATTTGTTTACAAATTTGGTAAATAAATACCCAAAAAATGAATATTTTGTTGTTTTCTTACTGTACTGAAAATGAACAGAACCGTGACCTCTAAACCGAGGTACGTACCGAACCGAAACTTTTGTGTACCGTTACACCCCTACTTAACGCGGAACTTTCTCACCATGGCAACATGCATGGCGTCTCTGTCAGCGTCACTGTACACAGCCACAGAGCGGACACCCATTTTCTTGGCGGTGCGCATCACGCGACAAGCAATCTCTCCTCGATTGGCGATGAGGACCTTCTCTATCCGTCCGACACCTACAACGATAACAAAGCAGGGCCGCAAAATGACAATCGTACAGTTAAACAGATCTGTAAACATAAACATGAGGTGTCAATCCTACAGTAGTTTCCATCTCTGCATTTTAGACTAGATTGTGAATAAGCTTGTGCAAAAGTTTTCTTACAAATCTTTAAATACAGCATACAGGTTTTGGAAATATTTATGTACCTTTATGAGAATACTGATGCTTTATTTCTATGTAGAACCACACTGTACATTGCATGCAGAGTTACAGTTGTGATCAAAATGATTCAACCCCCACACAATTTTGGTGTTTTGACATTTATTCTGTATTTTGTTTATAGTTACATCAAATAAAGATGTGTCAAATTGACAAATGCGACTTAAATTGTAACACTGTATTTTACAAAATAGCAAAAAAGGACATTTTTCTTAATATCTCATTGACAAAATTATTCAACCCCTTATTCAAATTCTGTTCTCTTAAGAACAGAATTTGAATAAGGTCTTTTCAATCAGGTGTTGAAAACATCTGTAGATGTGATTAAAACCATAACGAGCAACAATTAAACTGATTGAAAAAGACTGTGACGCTCAGCTTCTTGTAAATCAGGCTAGAATGAAGGTTTTAGTCCTGACTTAAACGTGTGGACAATGCTGAAGAAACAAGTCCATGTCAGAAAACCAACACATTTACCTGAACTGCACCGCTTTTGTCAAGAGGAGTGGTCAACAATTCAAGCAGGAGCCAGTAAATGGCTACCAAAAGTGCTTTATTGCAGTGAAACTTGCCAAGGGACATGTAAGCAAATATTAACATTGCTGTACGTATACTTTTGACCCAGCACATTTCCTCACATTTTCAGTAGAGCCGTAATAAATTCATAAAAGAACCAAACTTCGTGAATGTTTTTTTTTATGACCAACAAGTATCTGCTCCAATCACTTTATGGAGATATATATGGTGTATCGTGACATGGCCTGAAAATATCATATTAATAAAAGGCCGTATCGCCCAGCCCGAGCCATGACATAATGTCCTTCACAAGTGTATGTAAACTTTTGACCACGACTTTCTCGTGGGAGAATTTCCATTTATTTTCATTGTGGTTTTCCGCAAAGTTTAAGTCACAATAATAAGTAATAGGCTGCAGCGCCCCCAAGACCCCGAAAGTGACAAGCAGTAGCAAATGGATGACAATGACCTGGATGAATGAGAACCCTCATAGACTTGATTGATTGATTGATTAAAACTTATTAGTAGATTGCACAGTACAGTACATATTCCCTACAATTGACCACTAAATGGTAACACCCCAATAAGTTTTTCAACTTGTTTAAGTCGACATCCATCCGTTTTCTACCGCTTATTCCTTTTGGGGTCGCTGGTGCCAATGTAAGCTACAATCAAGCGGAAGGCGGTGTACACCCTGGACAAGTCGCCAGCTCATCGCAGGGCAAGACGTGGTATACATTAATCAATTCATGGTACGACACGGATGGATGGATGGAAAGAAGTACAAACCCCGTTTCCATATGAGTTGAGAAATTGTGTTAGATGTAAATATAAACAGAATACAATGATTTGTTAATAATTTTCAAGCCATATTCAGTTGAATATGCTACAAAGACAACATATTTGATGTTCAAACTCATAAACATTTTTTTTGGGGCAAAAAATCATTAAATTTGATGCCAGCAACATGTGAGAAAGAAGTTGGGAAAGGTGGCAATAAATACTGGTAAAGTTGAGGAATGCTCATCAAACACTTATTTGGAACATCCCACAGGTGTGCAGGCTAATTGGGAACAGGTGGGTGCCATGATTGGGTATAAAAGCAGCTTCCATTAAATGCTAAGTTATTCAAAAACAAAGATGGGGTGAGGGTCACCACTTTGTAAGCAAATTGTCGAAACGTTTTAGAACATTTCTCAACGAGCTATTGCAAGGAATTTAGGGATTTTACCATCTACGGTCCGTAAAATCATCAAAAGGTTCAGAGAATCTGGAGAAATCACTGCGATGATATTACGGACCATTGATCCCTCAGGCGGTACTGCATCAAAAACAGACATCTGTGTGTAAAGAATATCACCACATGGGCTCAGGAACACTTCATATAACCACTGTCAGTAACTAAAGTTAGTCGCTACATCTGTAAGTGCAAGTTTAAACTCTACTATGCAAAGCGAAAGCCATTTATCAACAACACCCATGAACGCCGCCGGCTTCACTGGGCCCGAACTCATCTAAGATAGACTGATGCAAAGTGGAAAAGTGTTCTGTGGTCTGACGAGTCCACATTTCAAGTTATATTTGGAGACTGTGGACGTGGTGTCCTCCGGAACAAAGAGGAAAATAACCATCCGGATTGTTATAGGCGCAAAGTTCAAAAGCCAGCATCTGTGATGGTATGGGGGTGCATTAGTGCCCAAGGCATGGGTAACTTACACATCTGTGAAGGCACCATTAATGCTGAAAGGTACATACAGGTTTTGGAGCAACATATGTTGTCATCCAAGCAACGTTGTCATGGACGCCCCTGCTTATTTCAGCAAGACAATGCCAAGCCACGTGTTACAACAGCGTGGCTTCGTAGTAAAAGAGTGCGGGTACTTTCCTGGCCCGCCTGCAGTCCAGACCTGTCTCCCATGGAAAATGTGTGGCGCTTTATGAAGCGTAAAATAGGACAGCGGAGACCCCGGACTGTTGAACGACTGAAGCTCTACATAAAACAAGAATGGGAAAGAATTCCACTTTCAAAGCTTCAACTATTAGTTTCCTCAGTTCCCAAACGTTCATTGAGTGTTGTTAAAAAGAAAAGGTGATGTAACACAGTGGTGAACATGCCCTTTCCCAACTACTTTGGCACGTAAGTCAATTATTATTTGCCAAAAAAAAAAAAGTTTATGAGTTTGAACATCAAATATGTTGTCTTTGTAGCATATTCAACTGAATATGGGTTGAAAAGGATTTGCAAATCATTGTATTCCATTTATATTTACATATTTACATCTGGGGGGGGCATAGCTCGGTTGGTAGAGTGGCCGTGCCAGAACTTGAGGGTTGCAGGTTCGATTCCCCCTTCCGCCATTGTAGTCACTGCCGGTGTGTCCTTGGGCAAGACACTTTACCCACCTGCTCCCAGTGCCACCCACACTGGTTTAAATGTAACTTAGATATTGGGTTTCACTATGTAAAGTCACTAGAGAAAAGCGCTATATAAATAAATATAATTCACACATCTAACACAATTTCCCAACTCATATGGAAACGGGGTTTGTATATCAACACAACAATACTGCAGAATCTACTTCCACATCCATCCATCCATTTCATACCGCTTGTCCCTTCTGGGGTTGCTGAAGCCTATGCCAGCTGTTTATGTTTATGTTCATGTCTGCTCTCACCTCCTGAAACAAGTCTCACTCCTCTTTTGGTCCATAATTGATTCCTGGAAAGAGATATTCAGGGAAAAAAAGACATTTTACAAGTGAGTGAATGAGAAGAATGTGGCAGGAAACTACTTATATGGGCATTGGCAGCAATTAGCATATTAGCAGCCCTCTTTAACCTTGTTCGGCTATACACTAACGCAAACCCCTTACACGCCCAGCAGCATTATTTTATGATATTTCACGACATAAGTTATTATTGTACTCACCGTGTGAATATCTTTACACTTTGCAGAGTTGGGGAACTTAGAATGACAGCAGACATCACTGTTAGCTTGTGCGGCTATCTGCTAGCAGACTGACTGACCTACTGGAAGACGGAATTATAATTTTCTAACCATTGACAAAACACGCAGCCAACGTTTTACAAACAAACAAACAAACAAACACAGAAAGGTTTGTCAGAACCAAAATAAATATCTCGCACTTAAAATCACAAACTATTCGGTCGAAGAATTATTTAGGCAATTTTGACTTATACAGGCTTCCGTAGTGACGATGACCAATAGGGAAATGGGAGGTTGAGGCGGGAATGACGCTGCAATAACTAAACACAACCAGCAGGTGGAAGCATTTCACAATATTTGTATACCAGCCAGGCAGCTATTTTGCTACCGCTTGTTCCTGCCGGGGTCGCGGTGGGGCTGATGGAGCCTATGTCAGCTGAATTCGGGCGGAAGGCGGCGCACACACTAGACAAGTCGCCCTCTAGTTGAAATACTGTAAACCCCCAGAGGTCCCCAACTACAGCCCGTGGGAAGTCCCATGTTTAAAAAAAATAAAAAATAATAAAAAATATATACATATTTTTTAAATAAATCTATCCTTTCTAATACATGTTCTACTGCTTGTTACTGTCTATCCTTTCTAATACATGTTCTACTGCTTGTTACTGTCGGGGTCTCTGAGCCATTCAGGCCAATCATCCGTCCATTTTCTACCGTTTGTCCCTTTCGGGAGTCGCAATCGTATTGTCTAAAAATGCATTTCCCCGTCGATAACGTGACATCATCGCGGCGTCAGGCGAGCGAGCGGCAAATAGCGTGCTATTTTAGTCAATTAGTACGTGAGGGGAAAAATGTATATAAATATATATATATATATATATACACATATATATATATATATATATATATATATATATATATCCATCCATCCATTTTCTACCGCTTATTCGAATATATATGTACTGTATATACCATATTTCCTTAAATTTCCACCGGGCCGCTAATTAATTTAAAACCTCTTCTCACTCCGACACTTACCAAAGGCATGCAGTAAAAATTTGTACCTGCTTTGTCTTGAGTCAGTTGCTGGATCATTGTATTGTCGTTGCCACATGTCACTCTACTAATACTTGTCATGCTACATTTTGTCCTGGTCGTCGTAGCGTTAAGCTGTTTCTGTTAGCATTAGTTATTTCCAGTTCTTCTGTTTGCTATCCCCTAGCTTCCATGCTACCGCTTATTCCCTTTTGGGGTTGCGGGTGGTGCTGGCGCCTATCTCAGCTACAATCGGGCATATATACTGTATATATATGTATATGAATATATATATGTACTGTATATTCCTTGAATTGCCGCCAGGGCGCTAATTAATTTAAAACCTCTTCTCACTCCGGCACTTACCAAAGGCATGCAGTAAAAATTTGAGTGTGATGTAAACTTGGACTTTAAATCCTACTGAATAGCTCTTAATCTTCTTCCTTTTATGCGATTTCAAATTATTGAAATCAGCCTCCTCCTGTCAGGGTTTTCCCTGACAGTTTTGTCTGTTTTAGTTTTTTCCTCTGCATTTGTCTTTCCTCTGTGTTTAGTATCTCCTGTCTTTAGTTCCTGTCTAGTGCTCTTTTTTTGTCAGCTTCCTGTCTTGTTCCCTGAGTGCTGTGTTCCTCCTCAGCGGCGGCTGATTGGCACCTGGCCACACCTGTTGCCAATCAGCCCGCTCCTATTTGTACCTGCTTTGTGTTGTGTCACTTGCTGGGTCATTGTATTGTCATTTGTATTGTCGTTGCCACATGTCACTCTTGTCGTGCTACCTGTCGTGTGTTTTTTTTTTTTTACAGCTACTACTTGTCCTGCTACATTTTATCCTGGTTGTCGTTTCTGTTAGCATGAGTTATTTCCAGTTCTTCTGTTTGCTATCCACTAGCTTCCATGCTAAAGTTCCTTTTTGTTTTCTAGCTTCCAGTGCTAGCTCACTTAGTTTGTTATTCCGCCCATGTGCGTGCTTTTTGTTTGTTCTTTAGTTTTGATTAAATCATGTTTTCATGTTCTATGCCTGCCTCCTTCTTTGCATCATGGGGTTCATCAACAAATAACTCTGACAGAGTTATTTGTTGATAACTGTATATATAAATATATGTATATATGAATATATACATATACATACATATACATTTGTGTATTTATATATACATATATGTATACATACATATATATACATTAGGGGTGTGGGAAAAAATCGATTTGAATTTGAATTGCGATTCTCACGTTGTGCGATTCAGAATCAATTCTCATTTTTAAAGAATCGTTTTTTGTTTTTTATCAATCCAACAAAACAATACACAGCAATACCATAATAAATATGTGTGTGTATATATATATATATATATATATATATATATATATACACACACACACATATATACATATTGTGTGTGTGTGTGTGCAGGCCAAAAGTTTGGACACGCCTTCTCATTTCAAAGCATTTTCTTTCTTTATATTTACATTGTAGATTGTCACTGAAGAAATGGGAAAATCTCATGAAACCACATTCTTCAAAGACACAACAAGAAGAACAATAACTTTTTGGGGGGGTATAGCTCGGTTGGTAGAGTGGCCGTGCCAGCAACTTGAGGGTTGCGGGTTCGATTCCCGCTTCCGCCATCCTAGTCACTGCCGCCGTGTCCTTGGGCAAGACACTTTACCCACCTGAACGACTGAAACTCTACATAAAACAAGAATGGGAAAGAATTCCACTTTCAAAGCTTCAACAATTAGTTTCCTCAGTTCCCAAACGTTTATTGAGTGTTGTTAAAATAAAAGGTGAAGTAACACAGTGGTGAACATGCCCTTTCCCAACTACTTTGGCACGTAAGTCAATTATTATTTGCAAAATAATGTTTATGAGTTTGAACATCAAATTTGTTGTCTTTGTAGCATATTCAACTAAATATGGGTTGAAAAGGATATCACTAAATGGGCTCCGGAACACTTCATAAAACCACTGTCAGTAACTACAGTTAGTCGCTACATCTGTAAGTGCAAGTTTAAACTCTACTATGCAAAGCGAAAGCCATTTATCAACAACACCCATGAACGCCGTCGGCTTCGCTGGGCCCGAGCTCATCTAAGATGGACTGATGCAAAGTGGAAAAGTGTTCTGTGGTCTGACGAGTCCACATTTCAAATTATATTTGAAAAATGTGGACGTGGTGTCCTCCGGAACAAAGAGGAAAAAGAACATCCGGATTGTTATAGGCGCAAAGTTGAAAAGCCAGCATGTGTGATGGTATGGGGGTGCATTAGTGCCCAAGGCATGGGTAACTTACACATCTGTGAAGGCACCATTAATGCTGAAAGGTACATACAGGTTTTGGAACAACATATGTTGTCATCCAAGCAACGTTGTCATGGACGCCCCTGCTTATTTCAGCAAGACAATGCCAAGCCACGTGTTACAACAGCGTGGCTTCGTAGTAAAAGAGTGCGGGTACTTTCCTGGCCCGCCTGCAGTCCAGACCTGTCTCCCATGGAAAATGTGTGGCGCTTTATGAAGCGTAAAATACGACAGCGGAGACCCCGGACTGTTGAAGGACTGAAGCTCTACATAAAACAAGAATGGGAAAGAATTCCACTTTCAAAGCTTCAACAATTAGTTTCCTCAGTTCCCAAACGTTTATTGAGTGTTGTTAAAATAAAAGGTGATGTAACACAGTGGTGAACATGCCCTTTCCCAACTACTTTGGCGCGTAAGTCAATTATTATTTGCAAAAAAAAATAATGTTTATGAGTTTGAACATCAAATATGTTGTCTTTGTAGCATATTCAACTGAATATGGGTTGAAAAGAATTTGCAAATCATTGTATTCTGTTTATATTTACATCTGGGGGGGGCATAGCTCGGTTGGTAGAGTGGCCGTGCCAGCAACTTGAGGGTTGCGGGTTCGATTCCCGCTTCCGCCATCCTAGTCACTGCCGTCGTGTCCTTGGGCAAGACACTTTACCCACCTGCTCCCAGTGCCACCCACACTGCTTTGAATGTAACTTAGATATTGGGTGTCACTATGTAAAGCGCTTTGAGTCACTAGAGAAAAAGAGCTATATAAATATTCACTTCACTTTTTTTTCATTTTAGACCAGTTGATCTGCCGCTTCTTTTCTTTTTCTCCTCTGTTCCCCCCTCCCTTGTGGAGGGGGTCCGGTCCGATGACCATGGATGAAGTACTGGCTGTCCAGAGTCGAGACCCAGGATGGACCGCTCGCCTGTATCGGTTGGTGACACTACTACGCTGCTGATCCGCCTCCGCTTGAGATGGTCTCCTGTGGACGGGACTCTCGCGGCTGTGTTGGATCCACTATGGATTGAACTTTCACAGTATCATGTTAGACCCGCTCGACATCCATTGCTTTCGGTCCCCTAGAGGGGGGGGGGGTTGCCCACATCTGAGGTCCTCTCCAAGGTTTCTCATAGTCAGCATTGTCACTGTCTCCCTGCCCACTGGGTGTGAGTTTTCCTTGCCCTTTTGTGGGTTCTTCCGAGGATGTTGTAGTCGTAATGATTTGTGCAGTCCTTTGAGACATTTGTGATTTGGGGCTATATAAATAAACATTGATTGATTGATTGATTGATTATTTTAAATGATTTGAATTACATTAAACAGCTTATCTTCAACCTGAGTGCCAACGGTGACGTGGGCTCCTTCAGAGTCTCTCATAGCCACGTCTGTCTCTGACCAATAAGAAGGTCAGCACAGCCATCAGCAAGAGTCCCATCACAACGGCCCCAAAGACGACGGGTAGAACCCTTCGGTTAAAATCTGCCAAACACTCAACACCTGAGAAGAAAATGGATGCAAATTGTAAAAACATCATCAAGGTGGCGAAACAGCAAAGTCATTCACCTTCTCCGTAACGTCCAGCAGGTACGCCGAAGGCTTGCACTTGCAGAGAAACCAGCAGGAGGCTCATTTCTGAAGACGTGTGGAGAACATTTGCTGATCTGCACCTGAAGCTTCCACCAAAGGATGCAGCAAACAGACTGGCATGTTCCACCCAGCCAGAATAAGTCTTATCTGGAGGAGGTGACCGTGACAAATTGTAAGTTGATGATTCTTGTTTTTTTTTGTGCGTGGTCTTACTTGCACATCCTGGGCAGAGAGGCCGAGGAGACACGGACGCAGTCAGCTTGGTGACGTAGAAAGTATTTCTCTCCTGGGAAAATGAGAGCAGGTGCTATTAAGCAGGCAGCCCGGGGGCCAAAGCCGTCCCAAGAATGACACGATAAAGCAGGGGTCGTGAACCTTTTTGGCTGAGAGAGCCAAAAAGCCAAATATTTTAAAAAGTATTTCCGTAAGAGCCATATAATATTTTTCTTAACACTGAACACAACTAAACACGTGCATTTTTAAGCAAGACCAACATTTCCAGAGTATAATAGGTCTCTTATTCTTTGTAATAACATTGTTATTCTGAAGCTAACTGTGGAGGGGGCGTGGCCTGCTGGCCTGCAGCGAACTGGGGTGTTCCAGGACCGGCCTCGAAATCAGCGACAGGTGCGTAGATGGCCCACCTGGGCCTTGTTATCTAATCACCTGTCGCTCTGTTATAAGCAGCAGCCAGGAGGAGGGACGGGGTTGGGGCTGGAGCCAGAGTGCGAGCGAGAACAAAAGAGAAAAATACAAATTGCTGGAAAGCAACTGAGAGACTTATTGAAAAATAAAACAATATTTTAACCCTGAAACAGGCTCTCATGTTGGTGGTCTAAAGAACCCAAGCCCCAAAATAACCAATAATAAATAAATAACTTGTTACCATTGACGCAACTTCTTGAACAGGTGCGGTAGAAAACGGATGGATGGATTAAAAATGCATGAGGATGTTTTATATTTTGAACGTTATTTTTAACACTGTGATTACCAGTGGAGTTATTCATTACTTATCATGTTAAGCAATGTCAGCTCAGATTTATCCGGGAGCCAGATGCAGTCATTAAAAGAACCACATCTGGCTCTAGAGCCATAGGTTCCCTACCCCTGCAATAAAGGCCCCCCGAGTTCAGTTCAAAAATTGGAAGACAAACATTTTTTGCAGCAAATTCCTAAAATCACTGGAGTGATTGCTTGATTTAAGCTTTTATTAGTAGATTGCAGGGCAGGGGTTAGTGCACCTGCCTCACAATACAAAAGGTCCTGGGTTCCATTCTCCGCTCAGGAGCTTTCGCTGTGGAGTTTGCATGTTCTCCCCGTGACCGCGACAGCTTCAGTGATGTAAAAAGGGACCTCCTAAGTACATAAGGCAGGGGTCGGCAACCCAAAATGTTGAAAGAGCCATATTGGAGCAAAAATACTAAAAACTAAACATGTCTGGAAGCTGCAACAAATTTAAAGCCATATTACATACAGATAGTGTGTCATGAGATATAAATTGAATTAAAGCTGCAAGCAGCGTTGGTCGGGTCCGCCTTTGGCCGCTGCCAAGCCCTGGTCTAAGTCAGACCTACATAGAGGTCTTTGTTTCATGTCTCTACGACATTCCGAACAGAAGTTACAAGCAGTTTTGTCTGGGTTTTTTCCTAGCGGGCGCTGGAGCGCAATTTTGACTTTTGGGGTTTGGTTTTTTATTAGATGGCAATTTTCGCCAGTCCTGATGTGTGTGTAAAATTTGGTGAGTTTTGAAGCATGTTAAGGGGGTCAAATTACAGATCCACGTTTCTGGATGTTGTTGATAAATGGCTTTCGCTTTGCATAGTAGAGCTTTAACTTGCACTTTGAAGCATTTTAAGGGGGTCAAATTACAGCTCAAAGAGGCAAAAATGACATTTTTTAGGAAACTTTGCGCAGGGGTTCTTTGAAGGCGCGTAAAATCAAAACCGGAGCAGTAATCAGAACTTTGTTGGATAGTTTTAATCAAAAGGGTTCAATCTCTCTCCTGTGCGAGTTTGAAGCCGAAACGACAAACGCACTCGGAGGAGTTTACGTTTGAAAAAGGTGACAGGTTTTTACAAAAATTTTATTTTGAAGGGGTAATTTTTAACTTCCTGTCGATTTTTGCCGAAGGATGTCAATCATCTAAATGTAGGTCTAAGTGAGACCTACATAGAAGTTTTTGTTTCATGTCTTTCCAGCATTCCTACTGGAAGTTACAAGCAATTTTGTTTGTGTTTTCTTCCTAGGAGCAGTTTTTGCTGTGTTTTATTCAAAAATTGCGCTAGAGCGCATTTTTTAATTTTCGGGTTTAGTTTTTTCATTAGATCGCAATTTCTGTGTGCCAAGTTTGGTGAGTTTTGAAGCATTTTAAGGGGGTCAAATTACAGTTCAAAGAGGCAAAAATAGCATTTTTTTGCGAAAATTTTGTATTGAAGGGGTTTTTGCCAACTTTTTATTGATTTTTGCCCGAGAAAGTAAAATTATGAATTGTAGGTCTAAGTTACTTCTACATAGAAGTTTTTGTTTCATGTCTCTACGACATTCCTAACGGAAGTTATGAGCAGTCTGTTGTTGTTGTTTTTTTCCTAGGGGGCGCTAGCGCGCAATTTTAATTTTTGGGGTTTGGTTGCTTAATAAGTTGGGAAGGTTTGCTATACCGACGTGTGTGTCAAATTTGGTGAGTTTTGAAGCATGTTAAGGGGGTCAAATTAGGGTGCGAAGGTGCGGAATAATAATAAAACACAACAGTTTCAATAGGGTCCTTGGCCCATTGCAAAAGGACTCCACAGGAGTCCTTTTGCAATGGGCCTGCGGACCCTAATTATGAGGACTTAAAGGAAACTAAATGAGCTCAAATATAGCTACAAATGAGGCATAATGATGCAATATGTCCATACAGCTAGCCTAAATAGCATGTTAGCATCGATTAGCTTGCAGTCATGCAGGGACCAAATGTGTCCGACTAGCACTCCACACAAGTCAATAACAACAAAACTCACTGTGGAGAGGCGAAGACGACGAACGAGCAGCTGGGCAGGGCATGCTGGAGCCAGGCCCAAGATGGCGGCGAGGAGGCGGAGAATGCGGCTGAGCGGAGAAGCGCTGCAGTCAAGTGCAGGTGTGTGGATCGCGCACTGGTACACAGTTAACTTATCTCCTCACGACGTATAAAAGGAGAGAAGGAGGCGCGATCGGGGCGGAGGGAGGAGGAGAGCCCGCAGCAGAGCCTGAGTAGCGAAAGCAAAGAGCAGACGAGAACGACGACGGCGGCTGGAAAGCGGACCGTGAGCGAGCAGTGGAGAGGAGCTGCTGAAAAGCGACCCGACCTGAAGACAAGCTTTGATTGAAAAATAAAGCGAGTCAAACCTGCTCGAAAGCGATGCCCTTCCTTGACGGTCCTGGGAACCCGCACGACGACGGCAAGAGTCGTTCACACTCACCTTTTGTGCATTCACGCACAACGTTAAAAGTTCGGTGGACAAAATGAGACGAAAAAAGAAGTGGCATAAAAAACACGTCCTAGGAAGTTGTACATGTAAACAAACCACGGTGCGTTCAAGGACCGCCAAAATTAGTAGGACAAAACGGCGCTCGCCAAAAACTCGAATCAGTGAAGCATGTTTAATATAAACAATGTGCTTTATAACAATTAGGGAGGTTTGTGTCATGTTTGTTCTAATGCAGAAACCATATTAAAACAAAAAATGTATTTTTTTTTCATTTTTCAGGCATTTTTTAAAAAGCTCCAGAGACCCACTGAATTGATTAACGTGGACCCCGACTCAAACAAGTTGAAATTTTTTTTTCGGGTGTTACCATTAAGTGGTCAATTGTACGGAATATGTACTGAACTGTGCAATCTACTAATAAAAGTATCAATCAATCAATCAATCACTGGGGCGGCGCTAAAGAGCCGCGGGTTGCCGACCCCCGACATAGAGGAATCACGCGGGCTGGACTTTTAGAACGTAGTTTGGATCTGTAACTAGAATACAGCCCCAAACACGAGTCTCCTCATTGAGCCAAATTGAACTCTGTCTCTGCATGATTCCTTGCTTCTGGTCTGCTTAATAGAAGTCAGTGTTTGAACCTGACAACTCCCAACTTACTGATATGAGGGCGGACACTCTAACCACCGGGAATGTTTGACGTTTAACCTTTTTGAAGTGGAACTGCAGGCCGGCGGCATCATTGCGTCGTGTGAGTGAGAGGACAGCAGCTTCCTTGTGACAGTAACCACTGGACAGGACCTCGGACGGGTCCAAGTTGTAGTACCATCTCTTCTGAACACACACAAAAGACAATAAGGATCTACAAACAAGATCCATTGTTTTTACATCTTGTCTTCATTGGTGTCTGGAGTGTGTACACCCATCACACAAACACTATTAACTCGATGAAATGCAAAAAGGTGACTAATAAGTTGCTTCCTCGCCGTGTAGCTGCACTTGAGGCACACAGGGCCTGGTGATCTACTAGACCAGGGATCACCAACTCGGTCCCGCGGGCGCCAAGTCGCCCGTAAGGACCAGATGAGTTCTAAAAATAGCTCAAATAGCAGCACTTACCAGTGAGCTGCCTCTATTTTTTCAATTGCATTTATTTACTAGCAAGCTGGTCCCGCTTTGCTCGACATTTTTAATTCTAAGAGAGACAAAACTCAAATAGAATTTGAAAAACCCAAGAACATATTTTAAAGACTTAGTCCTCACTTTTTTAAATATATTCACTTATTTTTTACTTTGCTTCTTCTTGTCAGACTTGGACTTGGGTTGTTTTCCCGAGGTGCGAAGCGAATGGAGTGGAAACGGCGTGAATGTAGGTACGTATTTATGATTTCTAAAAATAGCTCAAATAGCAGCACTTACCAGTGAGCTGCCTCTATTTTTTTAAATTGTATTTATTTACTAGCAAGCTGGTCCCGCTTTGCTCGACATTTTTAATTCTAAGAGAGACAAAACTCAAATAGAATTTGAAAAACCCATCCATCCATCCATCCATCATCTTCCGCTTATCCGAGGTCGGGTCGCGGGGGCAGCAGCCTAAGCAGGGAAGCCCAGACTTCCCTATCTCCAGCCACTGGGAAGACCCAGGACACGTTGGAAAGACTATGTCTCCCGGCTGGCCTGGGAACGCCTCGGGAGGAAAGAGAGAAGTGGCTGGAGAGGAATTTGAAAAACCCAAGAACATATTTTAAAGACTTAGTCCTCACTTTTTTAAATATATTCACTTATTTTTTACTTTGCTTCTTCTTGTCAGACTTGGACTTGGGTTGTTTTCCCGAGGTGCGAAGCGAATGGAGTGGAAACGGCGTGAATGTAGGTACGTATTTATGAGTTCTAAAAATAGCTCAAATAGCAGCACTTACCAGTGAGCTGCCTCTATTTTTTAAATTGTATTTATTTACTAGCAAGCTGGTCCCGCTTTGCTCGACATTTTTAATTCTAAGAGAGACAAAACTCAAATAGAATTTGAAAATGCAAGAAAATATTTTAAAGACTTGGTCTTCACTTGTTTAAATATATTCACTTATTTTTTACTTTGCTTCTTCTTGTCAGACTTGGACTTGGGTTGTTTTCCCGAGGTGCGAAGCGAATGGAGTGGAAACGGCGTGAATGTAGGTACGTATTTAATTTATTTACTCATAAACTAAAAACAGGAACAAACAAAAAGTGTACAAAACATGGGCTATGAAACAAAAGACTAGCACAAAGGCTATAAACTACAAACATGAAACACTTGCGCAGTGGCATGAATAACAAAAACATAACGTGGACAAAATGAACAGCATAGCAAGGCATGAAGCAGATAATCGAGGTCGTGAAGGAGGTGATGTTGCCAGACTGACTAACTGGTAACTGTGGCTTAAATAATGAACATGATAAGTGAGACAAAACAGCTGAACCGATTGGTTGTCATGGTAACAAAACAGGGGGTGAAAAAAAAAAAAAGGACCTGGAATTCCTAGGCAGTCTCCCATCCAAGTACTAACCAGGCCAGACACTCCTTAGCTTTGAGAACAGATGAGACTGGGGATGGACGTAAAAAACTCATGATCAGACATGACGGATGACAACTAAATCAGTTGGCATGGTAACAAGACGAACAAGGAAATGCAAAACAGAACTAAATGTCCAAAAAAACCAAACATAGCATGACCAAAACCAAACATGAACCATAGGCGTGAGACTTATAACTTTCAGAAAGACAATTTTAGAGGAAAAAATACGACCTTAAAAATTATTTTAGGATTTTTAAACACATATACCTTTTTACCTTTTAAATTCCTTCCTCTTCTTTCCTGATGATTACATTTTGATTTAATTTTTCATTTTAGCTTCTGTTTTTTTGACAAAGAATATTTGTGAAATATCTATTCAAACGTATTATGATTAAAATTAAAACAATTAATTCTGGCAAATCTAGAAAATCTGTAGAATCAAATTTAAATCTCATTTCAAAGTCTTTTAAATTTATTTTTAAATTTTTGTTCTGGAAAATCAAGAAGAAATAATGATTTGTCTTTGTTAGAAATATAGCTTGGTCCAATTTGTTATATATTCTAACAAAGTGCAGATTGGATTTTAACCTATTTAAAACATGTCATCAAAATTCTAAAATTAATCTTAATCAGGAAAAATTACTAATGATGTTCCATAAATTATTTTTTTAAATTTTTCAGAAAGATTCGATTTAGCTAGTTTTCCTCTTCATTTTTTTCGGTTGAATTTTGAATTTCAGATAGTCGAAATTAAAGATAAACTATGTTTCAAAAATGTATTTTAATTTTTTGTGTGTTTTCTCCTTTTTTAAACCGTTCAAATAAGTGTTTTTTTCATCATTTATTCTCTACAAAAAACCTTCCGTAAAAGGAAAAAAAATGTACGACGGAATGACAGACAGAAATACCCATTTTATATATATATATATATATATATATATATATATATATATATATATGTAATTAAAATAATTTTTTTTATTTTTTGTTCTGGAAAATCTAGAAGAAATAATGATTTGTCTTTGTTAGAAATATAGCTTGGTCCAATTTGTTATATATTCTAACAAAGTGCAGATTGGATTTTAACCTATTTAAAACATGTCATCAAAATTCTAAAATTAATCTTAATCAGGAAAAATTACTAATGATGTTCCATAAATTATTTTTTTTAATTTTTCAGAAAGATTCGATTTAGATAGTTTTTCTCTTCGTTTTTTTTCGGTTGAATTTTGAATTTTAAAGAGTCGAAATTGAAGATAAACTATGTTTCAAAAATGTATTTTAATTTTTTTGTGTTTTCTCCTCTTTTAAACCGTTCATTTAAGTGTTTTTTTCATCATTTATTCTCTCCAAAAAACCTTCCGTAAAAGGAAAAAAAATGTACGACGGAATGACGGACAGAAATACCCATTTTTTTAATATATATATATATATAAAATTTAAATTTATTTTTAATTTTTTGTTTTGGAAAATCTAGAAGAAATAATGATTTGTCTTTGTTAGAAATATAGCTTGGTCCAATTTGTTATATATTCTAACAAAGTGCAGATTGGATTTTAACCTATTTAAAACATGTCATCAATATTCTAAAATTAATCTTAATCAGGAAAAATTACTAATGATGTTCCATAAAGGATTTTTTTGAATTTTTTCAAAAAGATTCGATTTAGCTAGTTTTTCTCTTCGTTTTTTTCGGTTGAATTTTGAATTTTAAAGAGTCGAAATTGAAGATGAACTATGTTTCAAAAATTTCTTTTAATTTTTTGTGTGTTTTCTCCTCTTTTAAACCGTTCAATTAAGTGTTTTTTTCGTCATTTATTCTCTACAAAAAACCTTCCGTAAAAGGAAAAAAAATGTACGACGGAATGACAGACAGAAATACCCATTTTATATATATATATATGTAATTAAAATAAATTTTTTATTTTTTGTTCTGGAAAATCTAGAAGAAATAATGATTTGTCTTTGTTAGAAATATAGCTTGGTCCAATTTGTTATATATTCTAACAAAGTGCAGATTGGATTTTAACCTATTTAAAACATGTCATCAACATTCTAAAATTAATCTTAATCAGGAAAAATTACTAATGATGTTCCATAGATTATTTTTTTTAATTTTTCAGAAAGATTCGATTTAGCTAGTTTTTCTCTTCATTTTTTTCGGTTGAATTTTGAATTTTAGATAGTCGAAATTAAAGATAAACTATGTTTCAAAAATGTATTTTCATTTTTTGTGTGTTTTCTCCTCTTTTAAACCGTTCAAATAAGTGTTTTTTTCATCATTTATTCTCTACAAAAAACCTTCCGTAAAAGGAAAAAAAATGTACGACGGAATAACAGACAGAAATACCCATTTTATATATATATATATATATATATATATATATATATATATATATATTTTCAATTTTTTGTTCTGGAAAATCATCAAAATTCTAAAATTGATCTTAATCAGGAAAAATTACTAATGATGTTCCATAAAGGATTTTTTTGAATTTTTTCAAAAAGATTCGATTTAGCTAGTTTTTCTCTTCGTTTTTTTCGGTTGAATTTTGAATTTTAAAGAGTCGAAATTGAAGATAAACTATGTTTCAAAAATTTATTTTCATTTTTTGTGTGTTTTCTCCTCTTCTAAGCCGTTCAATTAAGTGTTTTTTCATCATTTATTCTCTACAAAAAACCTTGTGTAAAAGGAAAAAAAATGTACGACGTAATGACAGACAGAAATACCCTTTTTTTTAAATATATTTACATTTATTTATTAAACGTAAATAGAGCAAATTGGTTGTTTCTGTCAATTTATTTAAGTGTGTATCAAACTGGTAGCCCTTGGCATTAATCAGTACCCAAGAAGTAGCTCTTGGTTTCAAAAAGGTTGGTGACTCTGTACTAAAGGTTAGCGAGTATCAAAACGCCTGCAAACTTGATTTAACGGAGGAGTAGCGTGGGTGGATGGTTGAAAGGTCAGAATCAGGTAAATAATGATGCAACATTTGGAGTATTTGGGGCATTGAAAAAAAGGGTAATTTCTTGAAATATTGACACTAGCACAATTGTCCGAGATGACATGAATGGGTTACGGGATTCCTGCAAGTCCGGAGAAACCGGGAATTTGTACACAAAAAAAATTATGACTTTTGTGAGAGGAATGTTTTGATGGTCAAAAAATGTAAACAGTGAAAAGTTTCCAGAAAAAGGTAAACACAGGGCTTCGTAAAATCATCCATGTCTTTATGGACCTTGCTTTGTGCACAGTCATGTTGGAAGAGCCCCCACCAAACTGTTCCCACCAAATTTCACACTTCACATCGGACTTGGTGATGTATGGCTTAGATGCAGCTGCCCGGCCATGGAAACCCATTCCACGAAGCTCTCTGCGTACTGTACGTGGGCTAATTGGAAGGTTTGGAGGTCTGTAGCAACTGACCGTGCAGAAAGTCTTTGAACTATGCGCTTCAGCATCCGCCGACCCCTCTCTGTCAGTTTACGTGGCCTACCACTTGGTGGCTGAGTTGCTGTTGTTCCCAAACTCTTCCATTTTCTTATAATAAAGCCCACAGTTGATTTTGGAATATTTAAAAGCGAGGAAATTTCAAGACTGGATTTGATGCACAGGTGGCATCCTATGACAGTTCCACTCTGGAAATCACTGAAAGCGGCCCATTCTTTTACACATTTTTGTAGAAACAGTCTCCATGCCTGAGTGCTTGATTTGATACACCGGGCCAAGTGATTAGCACACCTGATTCTCATCAATTGGACGGGTGGCCAAATACTTTTGGCAATATAGTGCACGTGTGAATGCTTGGGCATAAGTGAAAAATAAGCAATTTGTCGGTCAGTGTTGAAAGACCACAATCAGGGTACATTCCCGGTGTCTAACCTTCTTTAAGGTGACCATGTACTGCACTCCAAGGGTGGCTTTGATGCAGAGTCCTCCCCCAGGTTTTGCCAGTGTGTATGTTCCTGCACACAACAAAAACTTGGCTCGGTCTGGAGCATAAAAACGGAATTATCCTAAATATGAATACTGCCATGTTTATATGGGAACATTGTGCCTGGGTGTACCTATCTGAGGGAGGACCTGAGAGGACTGGAGGACTGGTCTGGCTGGTCCGTCCTCCAAGTTTGGAACTGCAAACAGGGATTCATCGCTTCCTTGTAGGTGCATAACTACGTAAGTAAGAAATCATGTATTAAATAAAACAAATGAACAATCATTAATACATCAAGTAAAGTCATGTAAACATGAGACCTTGCACATTTTAAAAGGAGAAGTGTGTTAGGGACAATGCAAACAACACACACACACACACACACACACACACACACACACACACACACACACATTTGTGTATTTCTTCCCTTCTGGGGACCTCTGAAAAATGCCTAACTCTTGTGAAATTTCACAAGAAAAATAGTCCCAATTTCACAAGAAAAACTTAGAATGTTGGCAGCGTTATAAGAAAAGTCGTAAATTTACTCAACGCAAGCCAGAGTTTTACGAGAAAAACTGGCAATGTTATGACAAAAGTTGGAATTTTACTCGATAAGATGCAACTTTCCAAAAAAAGCTCTCAATTTTGGCAATTTTATTAAAAGAGTCGTAATTTTACTCAACACAAGTCCGAGTTTTATAAGGAAACAAAAAAATGTTGGCAATATTATAATAATAGTCGGAATTTTACTTGGCAAAATGATGACACAAGTCATTATTTTACTAAAAAAAAAAAAAAATCACAATTTTACAAGGACAACTGAAAAAATGGCCATATTGTGATAAAAGTCGGAATTATAAAAGACAAATGTCACCATTTGAATGAAAAAGTAATCATTTAACATGAGAAACTAACAATTTTTACGAAAAAAATAAATATTGCATTAGTACAAAAAACAGAAAGAAAATTAGAAATTGTTCCCAATTTTATCAGAAAAAAGTTGACACATTGTGAGAAAAAGAATGCTTTTAATTATTTATTTTTTTAAAAGTTTTTTCATCTTCATTATTTACTTCAGTGTTGTAACGATACCAATATTTTGGTACCGGTACCGGCTGCTGTGCAAATGTCTCACACTCCAACTAACCAGTAAACATGTTTTATGAGTCAAAGCTTAAAAATCACTTAAGCATCTTCAGAATGGATCTGACTATCATTTAAATAGGTTTCCCTTTAGAGGACCTGTTTGTTTGGTCCCCATACCGTCAGAAGTCCCCTAAAGGTGTGTAAACAGAGCGATGTCCCCATTAAGTCAGCATTGCCGGAACACCCACACACACACACACACACACACACACACACACACACACACACACACACACACACACACACACACACACACACACACACACACACACACACACACACACACACACACACAGACACAGACACAGACACAGAAATTCTTGTATTTCTGACCTTCTGGGGACCTCCGAAAAATGCCTACCTCACTCGTTGTGAAGAATGAGTTAGAATTTCACAAGAAAAAGGTCCCAATTTCCCAAGAAAAACTTAGAATGTTGGCAGTGTTATAAGAAAAGTTGGAATTTTACTTAACGCAAGCCAGAATTTTTCAAGAAAAACTGAACATTTGTGCAATGTCATGACAAAAGTTTAAATTGTACTCAATAACAGTTACTATTTAACAAGAAAAGCTTACAATCATGAAGAGTCGTAATTTTACTCGACAAAAGTCAGAAGTTTAGAAGAATACTTTAAAATGTTGGCAATATTATAATAATAATCAGAATTTTACTTGGAAAAATTATGACAAAATCATCGTTTTATTCAAAGAATGTCACAATTTTACAAGAACAACAGAAAAATTGGCAACATTGTGATAAAAGTCAGAATTTTAAATGACAAATGTCACCGTTTTGCATTAAAGTCATAATTTATTTTTTGAAAAAGGGACGTTTTTGTCATGAAAAAAGGGACGTTTTTGTGGTTGGTGCACTAATTGTAAGTGTATATTGTGTTTTTTATGTTGATTTGATTAAAAAAAATAAGAACATTTTCATTTATTCATTATTTTTTTTAATAAAAAATTCTTCTGCGGCCCGGTACCAATCGGACCACGGCCCAGTACCGGGCAGCGGCCTGATGGTTGGGGAACCACTGCTTTAGGGGACCTGTTTGTTTGGTCCCCATACCGTCAGAAGTCCCCTAAAGGTGTGTAAACAGAGCGATGTCCCCATTAAGTCAGCATTGCCAGAACACACACACACACACACACACACACACACACACACAAATTATTGTATTTCTGACAAAATCGTCGTTTAACTCAAAGAATGTCACTATTTTACAAGAACAAAAAAATTGGCAATATATATATATTTTTTTCTTCTTTGTCATGAAATAGGGACGTTTTTGTCATGAAAAACGGAGGTTTTTGTGGTTGGTGCACTAATTGTAAGTGTATATTGTGTTTTTTATGTTGATTTGATTAAAAAAAATAAGAACATTTTCATTTATTCATTATTTTTTTTAATAAAAAATTCTTCTGCGGCCCGGTCCCCATACCGTCAGAAGTCCCCTTAAGGTGTGTAAACAGAGCGATGTCCCCATTAAGTCAGCATTGCCAGAACACACACACACACACACACACACGCACACCCACACACACACACACACACACACACACATTTCAGCAAAAACAATGACTTTCTGAAGAAAAACATTATTTTAATGCATACTGTAAATAATTAGTCATGTGCTCCTCCCGTCATCTGTGATATATTTTTTAAGAATGTGCTGACAAACATTGAAGTATACCACAGTTAGTTTCAGTTTTGGGACAGGAAGTTTCAAGCTGACGACAACTACCAAAGAAGGTATTCATAAAGCAAGGATTGCAGACATACCTGGAATTATAGCAGCCAGGAAAAGTACGAACCAACCACCTGTGTCACCTCCTGGCATTTTATGACAAGGCTTGCAAACCTCAATGGAAATGAACCAGAGTGCAGATTCTGCCTGGCAACTTAGCCGCTCAATGTGAGAATCTTCTGACAAGTCTTTTGCAGAGGAAGTGAACTATCAGATGAGGTCGACCTGTCACCGCTTGGGTTTTGACACCTCAGACCATTTTTTGTTTAACTGCCGGTCCTTTTCAGCGCCTTAGAGTCAGCATTATCACATTATTCTTACAGGAATAAACTGGCCATAACGAGACATTTTTAACTATAGTAAACCTTTGTTTATCACTTATAACTGGCTTTGGGCCTGACTATGGTCAACACATTTAGTTTATGACTTGATATGGATTTAAAGAGATTAAAATTTGTGGGAAAATGTAATATTTAAAAACAATCTACCAACATTTCCACGGCCCCCCTTGTAGTACCTCTGCAGACCCCGTGGATTGCGTACTTCCTGTTAAAGGGGAACATTATCCCAATTTCAAAAGGGTTAAAAACAATAAAAATCAGTTCCCAGTGGGCTTGTTGTATTTTTTGACGTTTTTTTTTAAATTTTACCGGTCTCCGAATATCCCTAAAAAAAAGCTTTATTTAAAGTGCTTGATTTTCGCTATTTGCGATGGCACTATCCATTTCCCTGTGACGTCACACAGTGCTGCCAATGCAAACAAACAATGGGAATACCACAGCAAGATATAGCGACATTAGCTCGGATTCAGACTCGGATTTCAGCGCCTTAAGCGATTCAACAGATTACGCATGTATTGAAACAGATGGTTGGAGTATGAAAGTATTGAAGAAGAAACTGAAGCTATTGAGCGAATAGCTATTGACGCTATTCATAGCCATAGCATGGCCGAATAGCTGCGTTAGCATCCCCGGTAAAATGTGCGGACCAAACGATCAGGACTTTCGCATCTTTTGACACAGGAGCAACTTAAATCCGTCGATTGGTAAGTGTTCGTTTCGCATTAAATGTGGGTGGAAGGAAACGTAATATAGTTACAAATGCATCTACAGGTTATCCATACATCTCTGTACCATGTCTGCTTTAGCACCGCCGGTAAATAGCATGTTAGCGTTGATTAGCGTAGCATGTTAGCATCGATTAGCTGGCAGTCAACATCAACAAAACTCATCTTTGTGACTACTGTGACTTTATCGTTACAAATGCATCTGCAGGTTATCCATACATTTCTGTGCCATGTCTGCTTTAGCACCGCCGGTAAATAGCATGTTAGCGTCGATTAGCGTAGCTTGTTAGCATCGATTAACTGGCAGTCACGCCGCGACCAAATATGTCTGATTAGCACATAAGTCAACATCAACAGAACTCACCTTTGTGATTTCGTTGAATTTATCGTTGCAAATGCATCTGCAGGTTATCCATACATCTCTGTGCCATGTCTGCTTTAGCATCGCCGGTCAAATGTGGAGACACTCTGGCACATTCAATGGGGGTCTGGCGGCTGACACTTTGGCATCTTGGGGCCAGTGGTGCAACTTGAATCCCTCCCTGTTAGTGTTGTTACACCCTCCGACAACACACCGTCGAGGCATGATGTCTCCAAGGTTCCAAAAAATTGTCAAAAAAACGGAAAATAACAGAGCTGAGACCCGGTGTGTCTAATGTGTTGAAAATGAAAATGGCGGCTGTGTTACCTCGGCGACGTCACATTCTGACGTCATCGCCTCCAGCGCGATAAACAGAAAGGCGTTTAATTTGCCAAAATTCACCCATTTAGAGTTCGGAAATCGGTTAAAAAAATAGATGGTCTTTTTTCTGCACCATCAAGGTATATATTGACGCTTGCATAGGTCTGCTGATAATGTTCCCCTTTAAAGACCACTGGTCTACTATTTGATACTATAAGACTCTAAATGGCTGTTGGACATGACATGGGTGGACTCTCAGGGACTTGTAGGAGGTTAAGGTTGAACCTTGACCCCAACCTGGACAGCACAGATATCGTAATCAGCTCCTGTTTGAATTAAGTTACATTAAAAAAATAAAATGTTCCATCCAACATCCATCTATCCATCCATCCATCTTCTTCCGCTTATCTATTATATATTATATATTAAGCAGGGAACCCCAGACTTCCCTCTCCCCAGCCACTTCGTCTAGCTCTTCCCGGGAGATCCCGAGGCGTTCCCAGGCCAGCCGGGAGACATAGTCTTCCCAACGTGTCCTGGGTCTTCCCCCGTGGCCTCCTACCGGTTGGACGTGCCCTAAACACCTCCCTAGGGAGGCGTTCGGGTGGCATCCTGACCAGATGCCCGAACCACCTCATCTGGCTCCTCTCCATGTGGAGGAGCAGCGGCTTTACTTTGAGTTCCTCCCGGATGGCAGAGCTTCTCACCCTATCTCTAAGGGAGAGACCCACCACCCGGTGGAGGAAACTCATGTGGGCCGCTTGTACCCGTGATCTTGTCCTTTCGGTCATAAACCAAAGCTCATGACCATAGCTGAGGATGGGAACGTAGATCGACCGGTAAATTGAGAGCTTTGCCTTCCGGCTCAGCTCCTTCTTCACCACAACGGATCGATACAGCGTCCGCATTACTGAAGACGCCGCACCGATCCGCCTGTCGATCTCACCATCCACTCTTCCCTCACCCGTGAACAAGACTACAAGGTACTTGAACTCCTCCACTTGGGGCATCAAACATTAAACACGTTAATTAATACAAGAGGCGTGTGAATGCTGAAGTTGAAGTAAAATGTTGGAATGTTGAAGAGCTGACGCTGAAATGAAAATGCTAATGGAATGTAGGATGAATGATGAAAGGGTTTAAATGTTGAAATCATTTAAACGCTGAAATGGAGTGAATGTTGGAATGGTTTGAATGTTGAAGAGATGGAATTTTCAGGGAAACCGGAATTTAGTTTGGAACTTGGGAAAGTTATCTGCGGTCCCCTTCAGGGTTTCTCATTGTCATCCCATTGGCTTGAGGTTTTTCTTGCCCTGATGTGGGATCTGTACCGCGGATGTCGTTGTGGCTTGTGCAGCCCTTTGAGACACTCGTCATTTAGGGCTATATAAGTAAACATTGATTGATTGAATTCGACTCTGGAAAGCGGGCAGCACGGTAGAAGAGAGGTTAGTCAATCTGTCTCACAATACGAAGGTCCTGAGCAGTCCTGGGTTCAATCCCAGGCTCGGGATCTTTCTGTGTGGAGTTTGCAGGTTCTCCCCGTGATTGTGTCTGCGGGCTATAGAGCGTTTTCCGTTCGGGCTCCAGTACTCTGGAATGCCCTCCCGGTAACAGTTCAAGATGCTACCTCAGTAGAAGCATTTAAGTCTCACCTTAAAACTCATCTGTATACTCTAGCCTTTAAATAGACCTCCTTTTTAGACCAGTTGATCTGCCGCTTCTTTTCTTTCTCCTATGTCCCCCCCTCCCTTGTGGAGGGGGTCCGGTCCGATGACCATGGATGAAGTACTGGCTGTCCAGAGTCAAGACCCAGGATGGACCGCTCGTCGGGACCCAGGATGGACCGCTCGCCTGTATCGGTTGGGGACATCTCTACGCTGCTGATCCGCTTGAGATGGTTTCCTGTGGACGGGACTCTCGCTGCTGTCTTGGAGCCACTATGGATTGAACTTTCACAGTATCATGTTAGACCCGCTCGACATCCATTGCTTTCGGTCCCCTAGAGGGGGGGGCTTGCCCACATCTGAGGTCCTCTCCAAGGTTTCTCATAGTCAGCATTGTCACTGGCGTCCCACTGGATGTGAATTCTCCCTGCCCACTGGGTGTGAGTTTTCCTTGCCCTTTTGTGGGTTCTTCCGAGGATGTTGTAGTCGTAATGATTTGTGCAGTCCTTTGAGACATTTGTGATTTGGGGCTATATAAATAAACATTGATTGATTGATTGATTCCCTCCGGGTACACTGGCTTCCGCCCACTTCCAAAGACATGCACCTGGGGATAGGCCCCTCCCACCTCCAAAGACATGCACCTGGGGATAGGCCCCTCCCACTTCCAAAGACATGCACCTGGGGATAGGCCCCTCCCACCTCCAAAGACATGCACCTGGGGATAGGCCCCTCCCACCTCCAAAGACATGCACCTGGGGATAGGCCCCTCCCACTTCCAAAGACATGCACCTGGGGATAGGCCCCTCCCACTTCCAAAGACATGCACCTGGGGATAGGCCCCTCCCACTTCCAAAGACATGCACCTGGGGATAGTTTGATTGGCAACACTGAATGATCCCTAGTGTGTGAATGTTATCTGTCTATCTGTGTTGGCCCTGCGATAAGGTGGCGACTTGTCCAGGGTGCACACCGCCTACCGCCTGAATGAAGCTTAGATGGGCTCCAGCGACCGCAAAAGGGACAAGCGGTAGGAAATGGATGAATGGATGGACTCTGGAAAGCACTGAAAACACTAGAGATTTAATAACGGCGCTATTGTTGCTCTTGTTGCAGACACGCTAATGTGAGCGCCCATCTTCTCCGTGGCCTATGTGACTGCTCCTCTGAGTTGGGAAAAAGTGCAACAAGGTCTATTAAAATAAAAACTTCATTTTTCGTATTTTCTTTCTCAATCGGGCAAAAAAGTTTGGTGCGTTGGATTAATATCAGCGCCAGAGGGCAAAGGTTGTCAGGGACAAAGTACGTCCTAAACACACACATGTAAATAGAGCCCCTAAAACGCACAGTGAGGAAAGAATTTGCCAGAAAATACGATAATACTTATAACTATACTATAAATGGGGGGTCTGCAGTGTGTTTTAGTGCAGACGTGCACACTAACTCCTAGAAAGTCCATGATAATAGAAGTTAGTGCAACTCAATTGAAGCTTCTTCACCCTGACGGACTGTGACTGAACAGGTCAGATAAACAAGCAAACATTTACTCTCCTTTAAGCCAGAGAATGTGTTTATCCCCTCTGCCCTCCTGTCCCGAGTGTTGATCATGCCGTGTCATCATCCTTCTCAGAATTCCCACCTACATTTTATAAGAAAACTTCATTCAGTCATCCAGTCCAGCCTGAAGAGGAGTCAAGTGCAATCGGATCAACTCGTCAACTGTAAGCTCGTTTTTCTAAGGGCTATTAGTTTCTTCTAGTTTCGGGGGACAAACAGGGTTGAATGTGTGTTGATACAAGGGATGCGGAAATTGTTGGGATCTGTGTGTGACTTTTGCCTCATCTTTGCTTTCAGAGCTGACCAGAACCAAGTACAATGAGGACTGGAGTAGGTATGGGGGTGTTGGGTCTGCTGGGTCTGCTAAGCCTTGTTCTTGGCCAGGGAAGAAAATCATTTACACGATAGTTATTTCAATCCTATTTTTTGGGGCCCTGATAGTACTAATTAAGTTGATTGTATAAAAAACATAACTATAGATCGTATTTAAATACTAACCAACACTAGCCACGACCCTAACTGCAACTGTCGATGAGTAGAGTGTTGTGACTATCGCTGCAGTAAACAATCAGTACTTCAGCAGTTAACTTGAGGTAGATTACATTAAATGTTCTAAGTTTTCTGACAAAAATCGAACCGTAATTAATGCGGCAATATCTTTCAAGGTGATTGAACAAACTTTGCCTCCAAGCTTCAACTCTACGGAATGGTTAACCCGTAATTTTCACAATTATTCGTTCCCGGTCCTTTTAGTACAGAGTTCAATTTTAGTGGTGGATTTTAACATGGCCCACATTAGCAATTGTCTTTCTCAAAAAGGAACCCCAACCATGAGGGGGGGGGCAATGTATTTGTGTCAGAAGGGCGCTCGCCTGAACTGAGACAATGAGATATTACCATCACAAATCGACATCTGTATCGATGTAAACAAGGAATATAGGACGTAAGTAACTATGTGGGCTCACCAGCACTGGCTTCCTGTGCACTTAAGATGTGACTTTAAGGTTTTACTACTTACGTATAAAATACTACACGGTCTAGCTCCATCCTATCTTGCCGAATGTATTGTACCATATGTCCCGGCAAGAAATCTGCCTTCAAAGGACTCCGGCTTATTAGTGATTCCCAAAGCCCAAAAAAAGTCTGCGGGCTGTAGAGCGTTTTCATTTCGGGCTCCAGTACTCTGGAATGCCCTCCCGGTAACAGTTCGAGATGCCACCTCAGTAGAAGCATTTAAGTCTCACCTTAAAACTCATTTGTATACTCTAGCCTTTAAATAGACTCCCTTTTTAGACCAGTTGATCTGCCGTTTCTTTTCTTTTTCTTCTATGTCCCACTCTCCTTTGTGGAGGGAGTCCGGTCCGATCCGGTGGCCATGTACTGCTTGCCTGTGTATCGGCTGGGGACATCTCTGCGCTGCTGATCCGCCTCCGCTTGGGATGGTTTCCTGCTGGCTCCGCTGTGAACGGGACTCTCGCTGCTGTGTTGGATCCGCTTTGGACTGGACTCTCGCGACTGTGTTGGATCCATTATGGATTGAACTTTCACAGTATCATGTTAGACCCGCTCGACATCCATTGCTTTCCTCCTCTCCAAGGTTCTCATAGTCATCATTGTCACCGACGTCCCACTGGGTGTGAGTTTTCCTTGCCCTTATGTGGGCCTACCGAGGATGTCGTAGTGGTTTGTGCAGCCCTTTGAGACACTGGTGATTTAGGGCTATATAAGTAAACATTGATTGATTGATTGATTGAAAAGTGTGACGCAGAGACATATTTTAATTGGTTGGATAGTTGAGGTGCGCGTTTGAATCAATTAGATTAGGCAAAGTAACGATGATTAGCCAAAATGTGCTGGAAAGTTGTGGGGATTGAACAAAGTTGGGTGATTCAATTTGTAAGAATTCTTTCACCCTGTGCCATTTATACTAGAACCACCACTGGCTACATACGCCAAGGTAGTGACTCTCAAAGCCTCACTTGATTGAAATGTAGTGTTTTATTTTCCTATATTCAAATAGTTCAAATTGTGTATAATGTTAGAGTGGCAAAAAATATTAAGCCAATCTCAGCTGCATTCAGGCAGAAAGTGGGCTACACCCTGGAAAAGTCGCCACCTCATCTCAGGGCCAAAACTGATAGACATCCAACATTCACACTCACATTAGGGCCAAAACACAAGTAAAACAAATAGATAAACTGTAATACTCAACTGTCTCTTCAGTGAGTTTTATGCTTTGTCAAAAATGTATAAATCATTTGAGATGCTTACTATGAGGTCTGTCACACCGCTGCCTCTCCACCTGGCTGTTATCTACCGCCCCCCTGGGCCCTATTCGGCCTCTATCAGTGAATTTTCAGAATTTGACGCACGCCGACAATATAATTATAATGGGGGATTTTAATATCCATATGAATACCCCATCAGACCCTCCGTGCGTGGTGCTGCAGACTATAATTGATAGCTGTGGTCTTACACAAACAATAACTGAACCCACGCATCGTAACGGTAATACGATAGACCTAGACCTTGTCCGGGGCATCACCACCTCCAAAGTTATGATACTCCCGTACACTGAAGTAATGTCCGATCATTACCTTATAAAATTCAAAGTTCTGACTCATTGTCAACAAGCTACTAATAACAACTGCTTTAGCAGCCGCAACATTAATGCTGTCACAACAATGACTCTTGCTGGTCTACTGCTTTCGGTAATGCCGTCATTCCCAAACTATGTGGGCTCTATAGACAACCTCCCTAACAACTTTAACCACCATTGATAGTATAGCACCGCTAAAACTAAAAAAGGCCCCTAAAAGAAGTACCCCATGGTTTACAGAAGAAACCAGAGCTCTTAAACTATCACGTAGAAAGGCGGAACGCAAATGGCGTGCGACTAAACTTGAGGTTTTCCATCAAGCATGGAGTGATAGTTTAAAAACTTATAAAAGCATGCTTACCTTAGCTAAAGCTAATTACTACTCAAATCTCATCCGCCTCAATAAAAATGATCCCAAATATTTGTTCAGTACATTAGCATAGCTAACCCAACTAGGGACTCCGCCCAGTAGCTCCACCCACTCGCCAGATGACTTTATGAATTTATTTAATAGGAAAACTGAACTCAGGACGAAAGGAGATTAAAGATAACGCATCCCAGCTACAACTGGGTTATATTACCATGGATATGAATGTATATACGACAGATACTGCCCTCCTAAATAGTCCCTCTCTTTTTGACTAAATAACATTAGAAGAACTGCAACGTGTAAATGGAATAAAACAAACAACATGTTTACTTGACTCACTTCCTGGGAAACTCATCAAGGAGCTATTTGTAATATTAGGCCCATCGGTGTTAAATATTATAAAAACGTATCACTTTCCTCTGGCACTGTTCCCCTAGCATAAAATAAAAAATAGTTATTCATCCCCTGCTTAAAAGACCTAACCTCGATCCTGACCTCACGGTAAACTACCAGCCAGTGTCCCACCTTCCCTTTATCTCGGAAATCCTTGAAAAAATTGTTGCACAGCAGCTAAATGAACACCTAGCATCTAACAATCTTTTAGTCCGGTTTCTGTGACGTTTGCTGAGCATAGTGATGCCGGATTTGTTCTTCCGTGGATGCGTTCAGGCAAGAACACAGCAACTGGTAAGAAATGAAGATATATTTAACTTATAAAAGGCTAAGAACAAAAACACTGGTGCTAGGCAGAAAAGGCAAACAAAAGGCGCTAGCATGGGAGCTAGGGAAACAAACTGAATCACTTACACTTGGCACAAAGGCACAAAAAGGGAAAATAAAAACAAATAGAATGAGCGCTAGGAATAAATAAGACGTAGCGCGAAAGCTAGCGAGTAAGAACATAGAAAGCAGTCGTCACTTGTTGCGTGAAAGCAAATTAGAATGAATGAACAGAAAAGGCTTGCTTATATAGGATGGTGATTAAGAAAAACAGGTGTGCGGGAACCGAGAGTAGCAGGTGGAACAAATATGTAACCATGACTAAACAGGAAATAAGGAAGTCGAACTACAAAATGTGATACAGGAAGGAATCAAAACTACAAAATGGAACGATCCGAGTAGCGGATCGCAACAGTTTCAGGGCAAATCACTCTACGGAGACAGCCCTCGCAAAAATGACGAATGATCTATTGCTAACTATGGTCATCCATGTTGCTGCTTCTTGATCTTAGCACTGCTATCAATACAGTCGATTATTTTTTTATTAGAGCGTATCAAAACCTGTATTGGTATGTCAGGTTTAGCCTTGTCTTGGTTAAACTCTTATCTTACTGACAGGATGCAGTGCGTCTCCCATAACAATGTAACCCCGGACTATGTTAAGGTAACGTGTGGCGTTCCTCAGGGTTTGGTTCTTGGCCCTGCACTCTTCATAGGCAGATACGGTGTTAGTTTTCACGGTTATGCGGATGGCACCCAACTCTGCATGCCCCTAAAGCTGACCGACCCACCAGCACTGGCTTCCTGTGCACTTTAAGGTTTTACTACTTACGTATAAAATACTGAACTTTTTTTTTTTCATACCTACCATAGTTCTCCCGAGTAATTTCATTTAATCAAACTTCTTCTAACATCCGATGCTACAGAAATGATAAAAGTATGAACAGCACTATGATTATGCTGATATCGTATCAGATTAATATCAGTATTGGTGTCAGAGTTTGTTGTTGGTGAACCCCGAGATTCAGAGAAGGAGGCAGGCATTTTGCAGGTAAACATGTTCTAATTAAAATACTAGAACAAGAACAAAAGGGGTACAACAAAAAGCACGCACGAGGCGGATGAAAAAACTAAAAGAGCTAGCATGGGAGCTAGAAAACAAAAGGAGCTTAGCATGGAAGCTAGTAAAAACTAAAGGGCCTTGCGCGGAAGCTAGCGGGTAGAGAGCAGGAAACCAGAAGTCGTTACTTGTAGAATGAAAACAAAACGGAAGCAGGGAACAAAAGACAGTGAGCTACAAACAGATACTGAAATATAGCTTACTGCTACGCTGCACTGACACGACGCGAAAGGAGCGACAATACGGAAGTGACATCGACAATAATCCAGCACTGACTGGATGGGAAGACAGGTGCCAACCAGCCGCAGTGGAGGGGACACAGCACTCAGGGAGAAAGACAGGAAACAGACAAAATAAGAGCGCTGACAGGAACTAAAGACAGGAAATTCTAAAACACAAACAAACTGTCAGGGGCAAGCCTGACAATTGGCCAGTACTTGAGCCTTTGATATTAGTATTGTATCGGAAGTCAAAATGTTTTATCCGTATCCCTTTAATTCACAATACAAGTTCATTTTAATTAAATAGTCAGCATATAAGGAACACTTCACCAAATTGGTGCCACTTGGGTAACCAGGAAATAAAACCCATAAATGCTCAACTGTGAGAAGTCAAATAAACAACTCCTAAATATAACGATAAAAATTAGAAATGTACATTTCTGTTGTATAAGGTAATTCCACTGGAAACCAAACAACCTTTTTAACAGATGTGATGTGGTCAAATAAACCTGTAATGACTTACCTATTTGTTGAAGGCTGGGGCGTTACCCATGGATCTTCCCCCTGGCATGACTGCATTGAAGATCGAAATAAGTCCCATGGTGGAAACCATAGAGGAACTGCCGGAACTGCCGAAGCTGAAGCTGACAACCCCCTCCACTCTACATCCGAGCCCCTGAGAAAGTTCCAGCCAGTCCAGCCTGTAGTTCCCACGGACAGGCCTCTCCTGGATGAAGACTTGCTGGCATGAAAGCTTCTTCCGGCCTGTCATACAAAATAAAGCCTTCCATCACGTTCTACAGAATATTGTAATATTTTATCAGTCTAATGCAAAACTTGTAATGTCGCCAAATGACTGGAAATGATACAAAATCAAGAAGGAATGCTGTATTTCTCAGTAGAAGTTATTGTTGAAGTACATAGTCCACCCCAACAGGTACATTTATATTATGTTTAGGGCTGGGCAACGATTAAAAATTGTAATCGAAGTTAATCGCACTATTTCTCCGATTAATCCCGATTAACTGCATTGTATACACAAAGCCCAATAATGATTTCAAAAGTATTTATTGGAATATTCTCCCACATGAACAAAAGCGCCAAAACATTTGTTGTGCAAACACAATTTAAATCAGTCCTTGTTAAACAGCAGCAGTTAAATAGCATATTTTATGAAAATCAACTCAAAGAATGTAAATATAAACATTTAAGCTTATTGCTACTGCCAGGGTATTTAAGTTATCCTCTTTGTTATGGAAAATAAATATAATCTACATACAAATCTCTGAGCCACAATCATAACATCTGAACAGGCAATTTCTGAGGTAACAGAAGGAACATTTTTTTTTATCAGGGATCTTATGTTTAAAAAAAATTATATTATAGGTAGTGGGCTGTTTTAGGGAATTTTTGATCAAATTATCCGTAGTAACAATATTAATAATGTTGTGTTTATTCTGCGTAGTGCACTTAAAATAATTATGACCATATCTAGGAATTGATATGATGGGAATTTTCCGATTGTTTGCATGGTGCTTTGATAAACTGAAGGCATCATATACATGGTACTATATTGTGATGTTATGAGCCAGGGAATAAAAGAACTACCCTACCCAGCATGCGCGGTAGCCCGGTATAGGTTGTGTCGCCATGACGGCATCTTGTATGTTGTGATATGCACGCTCTGAAAGCGAAGTGAAGTGAAGTGAATTATATTTATATAGCGCTTTTCTCAAGTGACTCAAAGCGCTTTACATAGTGACACCCAATATCTAAGTTACATTTAAACCAGTGTGGGTGGCACTGGGAGCAGGTGGGTAAAGTGTCTTGCCCAAGGACACAACGGCAGTAACTAGGATGGCACAAGCGGGAATCGAACCTGCAACCCTCAAGTTGCTGACACGGCCACTCTACCAACCGAGCTATGGCGCAAACGTTAAGAACTCAGCCAACACTCCTGGTCTGCATTATTCATAAATAGACAGACAACACATATACTCCGCTGCTTCACAGGCCGCTGGATGTAGCCGGCAAAGTATTCCCATGCTAGCTAGCACGCCTCATTCAGTCCAAAACGGCCCGATCTATCCACATCCAGAATTGTCTGGCGGTCGTAAGTGATCCCGGAGTGACCACGCTGTAAGCCAGCCAGGAAATTTGCAGAATTGTCCGGTATTTTTGCCAAATTTTCCATCTTTACCAAGAGCCCCTCGACACCGGGCGACACCATCTTGTTAAGAAAAGGCGTTAACAAAATAAAAGCATGTAAACAACATACGCAAATGTGCGATAAAATAATTGTCGGCGTTAATATATTGATGAGTTAACTCGTAATTAACGCATTAATTTGCCCACCCCTAATTATAATGTGAGTATTTCTCATGGCATTAAACATTAGTCTCAGCCCCCTGTGGAGAATCCATTTGAAAATATTGTATTCTTCCCCTTCAAACTGTGGCACTTAAGTGTAGTAGTCGTTCAAACGGTGATGAATGTTGTATTATTTGAGAATGAGAGTGAATGAGAACAAGACGGAAATCATTTTTATTTTACTCCAAAGTCAAACAGAATGCTGCCCCCAGTGACCTGGACCCCCTGAAACCAACAGTCACAAATCTTGGTTTTAAGTTTGACAATGGTTTTTAAATTGGAGCAGCAGGTTAACTCGAGTTTTTATCAACCAAGACTTTTAGCAAAAATGAAATCCATCTCATCTTTTAATGACTTTGAGCAGGTAATACATGCTTTTATTTCATCGCGTTCGAACTACCGCAACTCCCTCTAGGTTGGAACGAACCAGGCCTTAATAGTTCCATTGCGGTTAGTCCAAGATGACTTTTAACTGGCACTAAAAAAACCTTAACACACTACGGCCATTTTAGAATCCCTTCACCGGCTCCCGGTTCATTTTAGAATTAATTTTAAAATGCTGTTAGGGACCGAATGTCCCTTTGGGACAGAGACCCTATTGTATTTCTAAGGTTTTATTATTATTATTATACTGCCGCCTCTTTGAGCTGTAATTTGACTCCATTAATATGCTTCAAAACTCACATCAGGACCGGCGAAAATTGCCATCTACTAAAAAAAGCAAACCCCAAAACTCAAATTTGCGCTCTAGCGCCCCCTAGGAAAAAACACGGACAAAACCGCTTGTAACTTCCGTTAGGAATCTCGTAAAGACATGAAACAAAAACCTCTATGTAGGTCTGATTTAGACATACATTTCATACATTGACATTCTTTAGCAAAAATCAACAGAGAGTTGGCAAAAACCCCTTCAAAACAAAAGTTTCCTAAAAAAATATCATTCTTGCCTAATTGAGCTGTAATTTGACCCCCTTAAAATGCTTCAAAACTCACCAAACTGGACACACACATCAGGACTGGTGAAAATTGCGATCTGATGAAAAAAAATCCAAAACTAAAACTGCTCTAGGGAAGAAAAAAGACAAAACTGCTTGTAACTTCTGGTAGAAATGTCGTAGAGACATGAAACAAAAACGTCTATGGAGGTCTCACTTAGACCTATATTTCATTCATTTACATTATTTAGCAAAAATCAACAGGAAGTTGGCAATCACACCTTCAAAACAAAAGTTTTGTAAAAACCCGTCACCTTTTTTCAAACATTATCTCCTCTGAGCGCGTTTGTTGTGTCGGCTTCAAACTCGCACAGGGAAGAGATTGAACCCTTCTGATTAAAATGTTATGCAAATAGTTTTTTCTAACTGCTCCAGTTTTGTTTTCACAAGCCTTCAAATAACTTCTGCGCTGATGCTGCTGCGCTGTTGCCGTCTCAAGATGGCCGCTTAGAAGCAGGAAGCACCAGCGTGACCACACAATGCAGAGAAGGTAGGTAATGTGCGGGTAAAGATATGTTGACCGGGTGAAAGAAGGAGGCACCAGTTTGACTCCAGGATACAGAGAAGGTAGGTAATGTGCAGGTAAAGATATGTTGTCTGGGTGATGGCAGGAAGCACCAGCATGTGTGGGTGAAAGAAAGGAGCACCAGTGTGGCTCCAGGATGCAGGGAAGGTAGGTAAAGTGCAGGTAAAAATATGTTGACTGGGTGAAAGAAAGAAGCACCAGTGTGACCCCAGGATACAGAGAAGGTAGGTAATGTGCAGCTAAAGATAGGTTGTCTGGGTGATCGCAGGAAGCACCAGCATGTATGGGTGAAAGAAAGAAGCACCAGTGTGGCTCCAGGATGCAGAGAAGGTAAGTAATGTGCGGGTAAAAATATGTTGACTGGGTGACAGAAGGAGGCACCAGTTTGACTCCAGGATACAGAGAAGGTAGGTACTGTGCAGCTAAAGATATGTTGTCTGGGTGATCGCAGGAAGCACCAGCATGTATGGGTGAAAGAAAGAAGCACCAGTGTGGCTCCAGGATACAGAGAAGGTAGGTAATGTGCGGGTAAAAATATGTTGACTGGGTGAAAGAAGGAGGCACCAGTTTGACTCCAGGATACAGAGAAGGTAGGTAATGTCTGGGTGATGGCAGGAAGCACCAGCATGTGTGGGTGAAAGAAAGAAGCACCAGTGTGGCTCCAGGATGCAGAGAAGGTAGGTAACGTGCAGGTAAAGATATGTTGAATGGGTAAAGGCAGGAAACACCAGCAAAAGTCAGTCCCGTTCACGGCTGCCTGCAGCTTTAATTTGTTTTTAAATCTCTTGACGGATTAGCGCCACAATACATGTCAGACCTTTTAAAAATGTCAGCCAATCAGTTTTCTTCTTGTCAACCCAAAAACCCGTTTAAAATCCAGAGGTGATCGTGCATTTTCTGCTTTTGCTCCAAAACTTTGAACAGTATCTCTCTTTCTATTCGGACAGCTCCATATTTTATGATTTTTAAAGTTAAAGTACCAATAATTGTCATACACACCCTAGGTGTGGTGCATTTGACCCAACCCCTAATTCCCCCCCTGGGAGATGAGGGGAGCGGTGGGCAGCAGCGGCGGCCACGCCCGGGAATCATTTTTAGTGATTTTGTTAGAATCATTGTTTCTAAGGTTTCACAAAAACTTTGTGTTGAAATGAGTTCCCAGCAAGAAGACAAAAGCTGTCTTTGAAACTACCAAGAAGAAGGCTTGTAAAACTCCACTGTGTAGGATGGGAAGCAACATGAAGGTGTTTCTGTTTCTTTCATGTATTGCAATCAACAGAATGATATTGTTTTAACCCAAGAACTACAAAGTGGAGAGAAGGCAGGATCTGCCCAAGTTCCAGACGACCTCTTTTGAACTGTTTTACGAACCTCGCTGAACTCTTTTACGAACCTCTTCTTTGAACTGTTTTATGACCTTTTCTGTGAACTGTTTACGACCCCGCCCCTTTAGAAGCAGCTGTTGACATGTGGTCAGAGAAAGTGCAAATAAAGGAGGAGGCGTACAAGAGTGTGCTGGAGATTGTCCAAGAGTACAGACCAGACGTTTCTCCTCAAATTGAGCCAAATTTAATTATGTCTCTGTTTGATTCCTTGCTTCTTGTCTTGTTTAAAGGCCTACTGAAAGCCACTACTAGCGACCACGCAGTCTGATAGTTTATATATCAATGATGAAATATTAACATTGCAACACATGCCAATATGACCGGGTTAGTTTACTAAATTGCAATTTTAAATTTCGCGCCAAAGTATCCTGCTGAAACGTCTCGGTATGATGACGCGGGCGCGTGACGTCACGCATTGTAGAGGACATTTTGTTCCAGCACCGTTCCCAGCTATAAGCCGTCTCTTTTCATCGCATGATTCCACAGTATTCTGGACTTCTGTGTTGCTGAATCTTTTGCAATTTGTTCAATGAATAATGGAGACGTCAAAGAAGAAAGCTGTAGGCGGGAAGCAGTGTATTAGAAGCCGCCTTTAGCAACACAAACACAGCCGGTGTTTCATTGTTTACATTCCCGAAAGATGACGGTGAAGCTTTACTATGGAACAGAGATGTCAAGCGATTGGATTGGACCACACACACAAAGTACAGTGAATTATGCAGCGATCATTTCGAAAGATCGTGTTTCAAAGAGGGTCCCTTGCGAGGGGCAGAGATGGGCATCGCCACCACCCGTCGACTGGTGCTGAAGAAAGGTGCAGGGCCGACATTCAGGTTGTACGACCATATAATCTCACTAAAACACTAGTAACACAATAAGCAGATAAGGGATTTTCCAGAATTATCCTAGTAAATGTGTTTAATAACATCTGAATCGCTCCCACTATATACTCTTTTTTTTTTTTTTTTTCCTAGTCCTTCACTCTCACTTTCCTCATCCACGGATCTTTCATCCTCGCTCAAATTAATGGGGAAATCGTTGCTTTCTCTGTTTCGAAACGCTCTCGCTGCTGGTGGCCATGATTGTAAACAATGTTGAGATGTGAGGAGCTCCACAACCCGTGACGTCACTCGCACATCGTCTGCTACTTCCGGTACAGGCAAGGCTTTTTTATTAGCGACCAAAAGTTGAGAACTTTATCGTCGATGTTCTCTACTAAATCCTCTCAGCAAAAATATGGCAATATCGCAAAATGATCAAGTATGACACACAGAATGGACCTGCTATCCCCGTTTAAATAAGAAAATCTCATTTCAGTAGGACTTTAATACATGTCATCAGTGTTTGAACATGACAGATTTAACCCACTAGATGGCAGAGCGATTCATATGTTATTAGACAAATTTACTAGGATAATTCTGGAAAATCCTTAATCTGCTTATTGTGTTAGTGTTTTAGTGAGATTATATGGTCGTACTTGTACAACTTGAAGGTCGGAGGGGTGTGGCCACGGGTGTGGTGACCGCCAGTGTCACGTTTCTCGACGAGGCGAAGGCAGCCGATGCTTCCTCCACGGTGGAAGCATCCGACTGTTGGAGGCGGCCGGTGGGAGGAGGCAAGAGAGTCCGCGGCTGCCTCTTTGACAGGGGCAAGAGGAAGGACGCAAGCTCTCCGCTCATGTCTACGGTAAGAGCCGACTTATTACCACAATTTTCTCACCGAAACCTGCCGGTTGACATGTGGTAGGGAACCATGTTTGCTTGACCGCTCTGTTCCTTAGTAAAGCTTCACCGTCATCTTTCGGGAATGTAAACAATGAAACACCGGTTGTGTTTGTGTTGCTAAAGGCGGCCGCGATACACCGCTTCCCACCTACATCTTTCTTCTTTGACGTCT
This sequence comes from Nerophis ophidion, assembly GCF_033978795.1. NCBI lineage: Eukaryota > Metazoa > Chordata > Actinopteri > Syngnathiformes > Syngnathidae > Nerophis > Nerophis ophidion. The sequence continues at coordinate 41,857,946 of NC_084632.1, forward strand.
CCATTATTCATTGAACAAATTGCAAAAGATTCAGCAACCTAGAAGTCCAGAATACTGTGGAATTATGCGATGCAATACACCGCTTCCCACCTACATCTTTCTTCTTTGACGTCTCCATTATTCATTGAACAAATTGCAAAAGATTCAGCAACCTAGATGTCCAGAATACTGTGGAATTATGCGATGCAATACACCGCTTCCCACCTACATCTTTCTTCTTTGACGTCTCCATTATTCATTGAACAAATTGCAAAAGATTCAGCAACCTAGATATCCAGAATACTGTGGAATTATTGGATGAAAAGAGACGACTTAGAATGGTGCTGGAACAAAATGTCCTCTACAATGCGTGACGTCACGCGTCATCATACCGCGACGTTTTAGCATGATACTTTAAAATAGCAATTTAGTAAACTAATGCGTTGCAATGTTAAGAGTTCATCATTGATGTATAAACTATCAAACTGCGTGGTCGCTAGTAGTGGCTTTCAGTAGACCTTTAATGATGTGCCTGCAAATGTGTCACCAGAGGTGGGTAGAGCAGCCAGAAATTGTACTCAAGTAAGAGTACTGTTACTTTAGAGATTTATTACTCTGGTAAAAGTAAGGAGTAGTCACCCAAATATTTACTTGAGTAAAAGTAAAAAGTATTTTGTGAAAAAACTACTCAAGTACTGAGTAACTGATGAGTAACCTGATTACGGCAACAAATAATGCACAAAAACATAACAATGGCAATGAGCAAATTCAGAGCCAGGAATATCTCTTAAGCAACTAAAACAATAATATATATCAAATAATAGTACATTAAAATAAAATAAGAAAAAATGGCACATTGAGCCACAATAACTTAACAGCACCATATTCTCAGTAGGCATTGATTGATTGATTGATTAAAACTTGTATTATTAGATTGCACAGTACAGTACATATTCCGTACAATTGACCACTAAATGGTAACACCCCAATAAGTTTTTCAACGTTTATCAATTACTTAGTAAATGACCAAGTCGAGGTGATCTACCTCATATATACATATATATATACATACACACACATATCATATATATATATGAATACATACACTTATATATACAGTATATAATTTATATTTATTCATTTTGCCGTTTTTGTTTACGTTAAAGGTGTTTTAATGAATATACGTGCATGTTTAACATATAGATTCCTATCTTTCATGAAGACAACAATATAAGTCGGTGTATTACCTGATTCTGATGACTCGCATTGATTGGAATCAAATGGAGGAGAAAAAAAAGTTCCTCTTTCCTGTCTAATACCACATGAAAGTCGTTGGTTTTTGGCATCTTATTTGTCCAGCTTCCATATTCGTGTTTATACACTTTACAAGAAATACATTGGCGGCAAACTCCGTAGTTTGCTAGCTTGTTTGCGCTGGCTTTTGGAGACTCTTATTTTGTTGACGCATTTTATTGTGAAGACAGGAACTGTGCGATCAGTCTTTAGGCTTTTGACGGGAAGTACGGTTGAAATAAAAAATGTCTTTTTTCCTTTACACTTTTGATTGATTGATTGAAACTTTTATTAGTAGATTGCACAGTACAGTACATATTCCGTACAATTGACCACTAAATGGTAACACCCCAATACGTTTTTCAACGTGTTTAAGTCGGGTCATGTGACCGCCTGGCTCTGTTTGATTGGTCCAACGTCCCCAGTAACTGCATGTGATTGGTGAAACGCAGGCATGGCACTGAGCGCTGGGACGGAGAGGCTTCGCGGCGTCTTGGCTGGGTGAGCAGGTGTCGGACACCTCAGTCACCTTGGACGTATCCTCGCTCATCCATGCGGACTGGACACTGGCCGAGAGTGGAGTTGGCTGTCTTGGTTGCTTTGTTGGGTCTGCTCCTATCTCTGGCTATGCTCCCCCCACCCCAGCGGACGAAGTTGTGGAACACCGCAGAGGCCACCACAGTGTATATGTTTCTTTTACTTTTTATTCATAGTGGGTTCTTCCGAGGATGTTGTAGTCGTAATGATTTGTGCAGTCCTTTGAGACATTTGTGATTTGGGGCTATATAAATAAACATTGATTGATTGATTGATAGCTGTATGTAGAAGTGTTTGGTTGTATCTGCTGCTTTCATGTCTTTGATGTCCTCTGTGTTCTTTGATGTTTCCCTCTTACACACATGTGAGATTGATGTGTACTATGGCTATGAGTTGTTTTTTTCCCTTGGCCTCAGTCTGCACCCCCTCTCCAGGGCCCAGGCTAAGACCGATTTTTTCATTTTATTTTAATCTTGTATTTTTTTCTCCCCCCCCTTGTTTATCTTTTTTGTAAGGGGCGCTGGAAGCCGGCAGACCCGTCAGCGATCCTGTTCTGTCTCCCTGTAATGTTTGTCTGATCTTGAATGGGATTGTGCTGAAAATTTTAATTTTCCTGAAGGAACTCTCCTGACGGAATAAATAAAGTACTATGTAATCTAATGCGTAAATTCGACTTTGAAGCTCTGTCATTAACCAAAACAAACATTAATAGATCGATAAAAAAAAAGTAGCGAGCTGAATGTAGATAAATGGAACGGAGTAAAAGTAGCGTTTCTTCTCTATAAATATACTCAAGTAAAAGTAAAAGTATGTTGCATAAAAACTACTCGTAGAAGTACAATTTATCCCAAAAGTTACTCGAGTAGATGTAACGGAGTAAATGTAGCGCGTTCCTAACCACCTCTGTGTGTCGCCATAGCTCGGTTGGTAGAGTGGCCGTGCCAGCAACTTGAGGGTTGCAGGTTCGATTCCCGCTTCCGCCATTCTAGTCACTGCCGTTGTGTCCTTGGGCAAGACACTTTACCCACCTGCTCCCAGTGCCACCCACACTGGTTTAAATGTAACTTAGATATTGGGTGTCACTATGTAAAGCGCTTTGAGTCACTAGAGAAAAAGCGCTATATAAATATAATTCACTTCACCACAGTCCCAGCTAAGATAAAAAAAAGGGCAGTTTCCAATTTAGACAAAAGAACCATGTGAATGCATGAAAGTTGTATTATTTGACATGGTGAGTGGATACTTTTCCAAAGCAGTAGTTTAGAAAAATAGTAAAACAGTAAAACATATCAGCGACAGAGGGCAAAGGTTGTCAGGGACAAAGTACCTCCTAAACACACAACACACACATGTAAATAGAGCCCCTAAAACACATAGCGAGCAAAGGATTTGCCAGAAAAAACGATAATACTTATAACTATACTATAAATGGGGGGTCTGCAGTGTGTCTTTTAGTGCAGACGTGCACACTAACTCCTGTAAAGTCCATGATAATGGAAGTTAGTGCAACTTAATTGAAGCTTCTTCACCCTGACGGACTGTGACTGAACAGGTCAGACAAACAAGCAAACATTTACTCTCCTTTAAGCCAAAGAATGTGTGTGTGTGTGTGTGTGTGTCCTCTCTGCCCTCCTGTCCCGTGTGTGTTGATCATGCCGTGTCATCATCCTTCTCAGAATTCCCACCTACATTTTACAGGAAAACTTCATTCAGTCATCCAGTCCAGCCTGAAGAGGAGTCAAGTGCAATCGGATCATCGTGTGAACTGTAAGCTCATTTTTCTAAGGGCTATTAGTTTCTTCTTGTTTGGGGGACAAACAGGGTTGCATGTGTGTTGATACAAGGGATGCGGAAATTGTTGGGATCTGTGTGTGACTTTTGCCTCATCTTTGCTTTCAGAGCTGACCAGAACCAAGTACAATGAGGACTGGAGTAGGTATGGGGGTGTTGGGTCTGCTGGGTCTGCTAAGTCTTGTTCTTGGCCAGGTAAGAAAATCGTCGACACGATAGTCAGTCTTAATGCTATTTTTTGAGGCTCTGATAGTACTAATTAAGTTGATTGGTGAACGAATACCTTGTAGTTTGATGCTAGTTTTTTTTTTTTAAAACCTGCTTATCTGTATTCTCGGATGTTGCTTGCTAGTGACAATCACAACTATGGTACTAGGCTAGCCCTGAGTTTTGAAAAAGATTGTTATGTTTCGGGCAATCACTTACTGGAATCCACTTCCACAAAATCTGGTATTACTCACCAGCAGAGTGGGTTTTAGGAACAGACGGAGTAGTATTGCGGAAAGAGATTATTCTAGATCAGGGGTCGGGAACCTTTTTGGCTGAGAGAGCCATGAAAGCCAAATATTTCAAAATGTATTTCCGTGAGAGCCATATCATATTTTTTAACACTGAATACAACTAAATGTGTGCATTTTTAAGTAAGACCAGCATTTTTAGAGTATAATACGTTTCTTATTCTTTTTAATAACATTGTTATTCTGAAGCTAACCAATAATAAATCAAACGTCATGTCTGTTGATCATGTTTTTGTTTGGCCATGTGCTGTTTGTCCTTTGGACTCTTTAAGTTCCTGTTTTTTCCACTCCCTTGTCTGGTTTCCTTGGTTACTCATTTTGTCCACCTGTCTCTGGTGGACAAAAAGCCCGCTCACCTGCTTCCCGAGCACTAATCCGAGGCAGTATTTAAGCTCGTCTTTGCCAGTCAGTCGCCCTGGCGTCAATGTGATCTTTTCTTGCTCTGTGCTGACTTGTTTCGTGCTTCATGCCATGCCAAGTAAGTTTTGTTTGATTTATGTTCATAGTCTGTTTATGCGTTAGCTTTGTTCCTTAGCCCAAGTTGTGCCTCCACTGTGAGCGATTTTTGTATTTTTTTTTAGTTTAAATTAAATCATGTTTTTACCTAAATGCCATGTCCCGAGTAGTCCGTCTGCCTTCCTGGGAGAACGACCCCATTGTGACACAAAATACTTCTTACCATTAATGCGACTTCCTGAACAGGTGCGGTAGAAACGGATGGATGGATTTAAATGCATGAGAATGTTTTATATTTTGCACGTTATTTTTAGCACTGTGATTACCAGCGAAATTATTCATAATTATCGTGTTAAGCAATGTCAGCTAAGATTTATCTGAGAGCCAGATGCAGTCATCAAAAGAGCCACATCTGGCTCTAGAGCCATAGGTTCCCTACCCCTGGTCTAGATTGTACTTAATGTCATGAATGTTTTTTATTGATTAAGGGACAATCAGTAGAAAATGGGTGGATGGTACTTTTACCTCACTTATTGTTTGTCTTTGGTACATTCATGTGTATATAAAAAGACCTCAACGGCGGAGTGGGTGGATGATGGTTGCATAGAAGCTCCACAACAGTCACAAAGGCGGAAGAAGGCTGCAGCAAAGATGGGCCCCCAATTGTCTTGGTCTCTATGCCATTGGACCCTGGTCTTCTCTTTGCCAAGGCCAATGTTGTCGGTTTTCAGACAAAAATCGAACCGTAATTAAAGCGGCAATGTCTTTCAAGGCGATTTAACCATATGGGATGGTTAACTCGAGTTTTTTACAATTATTTGTTGCCTGGCCTCTTAGTACAGAGTTCAATTTTAGTGGTGAATTTTGATATGGCTCACATTAGCAATTGTCTAATGAAGCCAATCTCAGCTGCATTCGGGCGGAAGGCGGGGTACACTCTGGAAAAGTCGCCACCTCATCGCAGGGTCAATACAGACAGACAACATTCACACACTAGGGCCAAGTCACAAGTAAATCAAACAGAAAAACTGTAACTCTCGGCTGTATAAATCATTTTGAGGTGCTTACTATGAGGTCTGTCGCACCGCTGCCTCTTAACCTGACTATTTACCGCCCCGTTGGGCCCCATTAGGACTTTATAAGTGAATTTTCAGAGTTTGACGCACTCCGACAATATAATTATAATGGGGGATTTTAATATCTATATGAATACCCCATCAGACCCTCCGAGCGTGGCGCTCCAGACCATAATTGATAGCTGTGGTCTTACACAAACAATAAATGAACCCACGCATCACAACTGTAATACGATAGATCAGTGGTTCTTAACCTTGTTGGAGGTACCGAACTCCACCAGTTTCATATGCGCATTCACCGAACCCTTGTTTGGTGAAAAATAAAATGTTTTTTTTTTTCATACTCAAGACAAAGTATGTTTTTTTTACTGGTGCACAAAACCAACACAGTGCTTTAACTCACAACAAATTACGCACCTTCAAATTAGTGTGACTTCTGCTGTTGCCGTATCCATAATACGCCGAACCCCTGAGGCCGACTCACCAAACCCAGAGGGTTCAATCGAAACCAGGTTAAGAACTCTTGCGACAGATCCAAGTCACAAGTAAAAAAAATGGATAACTGTAATACTTGACTGTCTCTTCAGTGACTTTTATGCTTTGTCAAAAATGTATAAATCATTTGAGGTGCTTACTATGAGGTCTGTCGCACCGCTGCCTCTCAACCTGACTATCTACCGCCCCCTTGGGCCCCATTAGGACTTTATAAGTGAATATTCAGAGTTTGACGCACTCCGACAATATAATTATAATGGGGGATTTTAATATCCATATGAATACCCCATCAGACCCTCCGAGCGTGGCGCTCCAGACTAGAATTGATAGCTGTGGTCTTACACAAATAAAAAATGAACCCACGCATCACAACTGTAATACGATATATCAGTGGTTCTTAACCTTGTTGGAGGTACCGAACTCCACCAGTTTCATATGCGCATTCTTTAGTGAAAAATAAAAAATATATATTTTTTCATACTCACGACAAAGTTGTGTTTCAGTTTCATATGCGCATTCACCGAACCCTTCTTTAGTGAAAGATAAAATGTTTGTTTTTTTTCATACTCAAGACAAAGTTATGTATTTTTACTGGTGCACAAAATCAACACAGTGCATTCACTCACAACAAATTACACACCTTCAAATCAGTGTGACTTCTGCTGTTGCCGTATCCATAATACACCGAACCGCTGAGGCCGACTCACCCAACCCAGAGGGTTCAATCGAACCCAGGTGAAGAACTCCTGCGACAGATCCAAGTCACAAGTAAAAAAAAATGATAACTGTAATACTCGACTGTCTCTTCAGTGACTTGTATGCTTTGTCAAAAATGTATAAATCATTTGAGGTGCTTACTATGAGGTCTGTCGCACCGCTGCCTCTCCACCTGACTATCTACCGCCCCTTTGGGCCCCATTAGGACTTTATAAGGGAATTTTCAGAGTTTGACGCACTCCGACAATATAATTATAATGGGGGATTTTAATATTGATAACTGTAATACTCGACTGTCTCTTCAGTGAGTTTTATACTTTGTCAAAAATGAGTATTCTTTCCAAATCACCAAGTGGTATTTCCATGAAAGTCCTCTGTTTTCTGTCTTTTTTGAAGGACACAGTGGACCTCCCATCTGGCGTTCACATCTTCTGCGACGACCCTTCTGTCGAGAAGGCCGTGAGCAGCGCTCTGCAAGAGTTCAATGAAAGGTTGAATACTGGCTACAAGTTGGCTCTCTATCAGATACTAACAGCCAGCAAGGTAAAGCAGCCTCAGAGACAATCTCATTACGGCGCGGTATTTTTGTTTTTGTTCACAAATATAAACATTGGTGTCCCCTCAGTCGGAGAATGGTTCCGACAACGTCTACGCGCTGCAGTTCACCAGCAGGAGGAGTGACTGTGTGGCAGGAAGTCCCAAACCTTGGACAGACTGCAACTATTTGCTACATGAACGCAACGTATGAAAGACATTTCTCATTCTTTAAAGACCTACTGAAAGCCACTACCAGACGTTTCTCCTCAAATTGAGCCAAATTTAATTATATCTCTGTTTGATTCTTTGCTTCTTGTCTTGTTTAAAGGCCTACTGAAAGCCACTACTAGCGACCACGCAGTCTGATAGTTTATATATCAATGATGAAATATTAACATTGCAACACATGCAAATACGGCCGCTTTAGTTTACTAAATTGCAATTTTAAATTTCGGGGGAAGTATCCTGTTGAAAACGTCGCTGTATGATGACGCGTGCGCGTGACGTCACGGATTGTAGCGGACATTTAGATCCAGCACCAATCACAGCCATAATTACACAGTATTCTGGACATCTGTGTTGCTGAATCCTTGCAATTTGTTCAATGGATAATGGAGACGTCAAAGAAGAAAGATGTAGGTGGGAAGAAGTGTATTGCGGAAGCCTTTAGCAACACAAACACAGCCGGTGTTTCCTTGTTTACATTCGGCGCTTACCGTAGACATGAGCGGAGAGTTTGCGTCGTTCCTCCTGCAGCTGTGGACTCTCTTGCCTCCTCCCACCGGCCGCCACAGACCGTCAGATGCTTACACCGTGTAGGGGGAAAAAAAAAAATGTCAGCCCGGCTGCCTTGCCTCGTCGAGAAACGTGGCTTACCTCGGAGACACTGGCGGTCACCACACCCCTCCAACTTTCAGGTACCACCATATAATCTCACTAAAACACTAGTAACACAATAAGCAGATAAGGGATTTTCCAGAATTATCCTAGTAAATGTGTCTAACAACATCTGAATTGCTCCCACTGCCCTTATCTTTTTTTTTCTAGTCCTTCACTCTCACTTTCCTCATCCACGAATCTTTCATGCTCGCTCAAATTAATGGGGAAATCGTCGCTTTCTCGGTCCGAATCGCTCTCGCTGCTGGTGGCCATGATTGTAAACAATGTTCAGATGTGAGGAGCTCCACAACCCGTGACGTTACGCGCACATCGTCTGCTACTTCCGGTATTAGCGACCAAAAGTTGCGAACTTTAGCGTGGATGTTCTCTACTAAATCCTTTCAGCAAAAATATGGCAATATCACGAAATGATCAAGTATGACACATAGAATGGACCTGCTATCCCACTGCCCACGTTTTTTTTTTTCTAGTCCTTCACTCTCACTTTCCTCATCCACAAATCTTTCATGCTCGCTCAAATTAATGGGGAAATCGTCGCTTATCGGTCCGAATCGCTCTCGCTGCTGGTGGCCATGATTGTAAACAATGTGAGGAGCTCCACAACCCGTGACGTCACGCGCACATCGTCTGCTACTTCAGGTATTAGCGACCAAAAGTTGCAAACTTTACCGTGGATGTTCTCTACTAAACCCTTTCAGCAAAAATATGGCAATATCGCGAAATGATCAAGTATGACACATAGAATGGACCTGCTATCCCCGTTTAAATAAGAACATCTCATTTCAGTAGGCCTTTAATTCCGCAATTGTTGGCTGCAAAGCAAATTTTAAAAATCATTGCTTGCTAGTAGGGTTGCAAAACGGGTGTAAAGTTTACGGTAAATTTCCGGAAATTTTGTAGAATATGATGAGAAACTTTTAAAACACTAATGCCATTTAGAATTTGCAAGTTGAACTTTACTTCACAAAAAAGGTCAATTCGGATCGCTAACGTTGTTAGCATAAATGAATGGGATTTACCATAGAGAAAATTAGCATCTCTGCTAACGGAGAAATATTTTCGGTTTTCATTTAGTATTTGCTAGTTGAACTTTACTTCACGAAAAAAGTCAATTCGGATCGCTAACGTTGTTAGCATAAATGAATGGGTATTTGACATAGAGAAAATTAGCATCACCGCTAACGGAGAAATATTTTCGGTTTTCATTTAGTATTTGCTAGTTGAACTTTACTTCACTAAAAAGGTCAATTCGGATCGCTAACGTTGTTAGCATAAATGAATGGGATTTAACATAGAGAAAATTAGCATCACCGCTAGCGGAGAAATATTTTCGGTTTTCATTTAGTATTTGCTAGTTGAACTTTACTTCACAAAAAAGGTCAATTCGGATCGCTAACGTTGTTAGCATAAATGAATGGGATTTAACATAGAGAAAATTAGCATCACCGCTAACGGAGAAATATTTTCGGTTCATTATGAGACTGTGGTGGTACATCTACAGTAGACCAGGCGACTTCTACTTTTAAAGGGGAACATTATCACCAGACCTATGTAAGCGTCAATATATACCTTGATGGTGCAGAAAAAAGACCGTATATTTTTTTAACCGATTTCCGAACTCTAAATGGGTGAATTTTGGCGAATTAAACGCCTTTCTGTTTATCGCGCTGGAGGCGATGACGTCAGAACGTCAACACCATGTTTCCCTACCACATCGAGTCAAATCAGTCCATAGTGGATCTAACATAATAGTTAAGAGTCCAGTCCATAGTGGATCTAACATAATAGTGAGAGTCCAGTCCATAGTGGATCTAACATAATAGTGGGAGTCCAGTCCATAGTGGATCTAACATAATAGTGAGAGTCCAGTCCATAGTGGATCCAACATAATAGTGAGAGTCCAGTCCATAGTGGATCCAACATAATAGTGAGAGTCCAGTCCATAGTGGATCTAACATAATAGTGAGAGTCCAGTCCATAGTGGATCTAACATAATAGTTAGAGTCCAGTCCTTAGTGGATGTAATATAATAGTTAGGAATCCAGTCCATAGTGGATCTAACATAATAGTGAGAGTCCAGTTCATAGTGAATCTAACATAATAATGTGAGAGTCCAGTCCATAGTGGATCTAACATAACAGTGAGAGTCCAGTTCATAGTGAATCTAACAAAATAGTGAGAGTCCAGTCCATAGTGGATCTTAATAGTGTGAGAGTCCAGTCCATAGTGGATCTAACATAATAGTGTGAGAGTCCAGTCCATAGTGTATCTAACATAATAGTGTGAGTCCAGTCCATAGTGGATCTAACATAATAGTGTGAGAGTCCAGTCGATACTGGGTCTAACATAATAGTGAGAGTCCAGTCCATAGTGGATCTAACAAAATAGTGAAAGTCCAGTCCATAGTGGATCTTACATAATAGTGAGAGTCCAGTCCATAGTGGATCTAACAAAATAGTGAAAGTCCAGTCCATAGTGGATCTTACATAATAGTGAGAGTCCAGTTCATAGTGGATCTAACAAAATAGTGAAAGTCCAGTCCATAGTGGATCTTACATAATAGTGAGAGTCCAGTTCATAGTGGATCTAACATAATAGTGTGAGAGTCCAGTCCATAGTGGATCTAACATAATAGTGAGAGTCCAGTTCATAGTGGATCTAACATAATAGTGTGAGAGTCCAGTCCATAGTGGATCTAACATAATAGTGAGAGTCCAGTCCATAGTGGATCTAACAAAATAGTGAAAGTCCAGTCCATAGTGGATCTTACATAATAGTGAGAGTCCAGTTCATAGTGGATCTAACATAATAGTGTGAGAGTCCAGTCCATAGTGGATCTAACATAATAGTGAGAGTCCAGTTCATAGTTAATCTAACAAAATAGTGAGAGTCCAGTCCATAGTGGATCTAACATAATAGTGTGAGACTCCAGTCCATAGTGGATCTAACATAATAGTGAGAGAGTCCAATCCATAGTGGATCTAACATAATAGAGTCCAGTCCATAGTGGATCTAACATAATAGTGGGAGTCCAGTCCATAGTGGATCCAACATAATAGTGAGAGTCCAGTCCATAGTGGATCTAACAAAAAAGTGTGAGAGTCCAGTCCATAGTGGATCTAACATAATAGTGTGAGTCCAGTCCATAGTGGATCCAACAAAATAGTGAAAGTCCAGTCCATAGTGGATCTAACATAATAGTTAGAGTCCAGTCCATAGTGGATCTAACATAATACTGTGAGAGTCCAGTCCATAGTGGATCTAACATAATAAAGTGAGAGTCCAGTCCATAGTGGATCCAACATAATAGTGAGAGTCCAGTCCATAGTGGATCTAACAAAAAAGTGTGAGAGTCCAGTCCATAGTGGATCTAACATAATAGTGTGAGTCCAGTCCATAGTGGATCCAACAAAATAGTGAAAGTCCAGTCCATAGTGGATCTAACATAATAGTTAGAGTCCAGTCCATAGTGGATCTAACAAAATACTGTGAGAGTCCAGTCCATAGTGGATCTAACATAATAGTGAGAGTCCAGTCCATAGTGGATCTAACATACTAGTGAGAGTCCAGTCCATAGTGGATCTAACAAAAAAGTGTGAGAGTCCAGTCCATAGTGGATCTAACATAATAGTGTGAGTCCAGTCCATAGTGGATCCAACAAAATAGTGAAAGTCCAGTCCATAGTGGATCTAACATAATACTGTGAGAGTCCAGTCCATAGTGGATCTAACATAATAGTGAGAGTCCAGTCCATAGTGGATCTAACATACTAGTGAGAGTCCAGTCCATAGTGGATCTAACATAATAGTGAGAGTCCAGTTCATAGTTAATCTAACAAAATAGTGAGAGTCCAGTCCATAGTGGATCTTAATAGTGTGAGAGTCCAGTCCATAGTGGATCTAACATAATAGTGTGAGAGTCCAGTCCATAGTGGATCTAACATAATAGTGTGAGACTCCAGTCCATAGTGGATCTAACATAATAGTGAGAGAGTCCAATCCATAGTGGATCTAACATAATAGAGTCCAGTCCGTAGTGGATCTAACATAATAGTTAGAGTCCAGTCCATAGTGGATCTAACATAATAGTGGGAGTCCAGTCCATAGTGGATCTAACATAATAAAGTGAGAGTCCAGTCCATAGTGGATCCAACAAAATAGTGAGAGTCCAGTCCATAGTGGATCTAACAAAAAAGTGTGAGAGTCCAGTCCATAGTGGATCTAACATAATAGTGTGAGTCCAGTCCAGAGTGGATCCAACAAAATAGTGAAAGTCCAGTCCATAGTGGATCTAACATAATAGTGAGAGTCCAGTTCATAGTGGATCTAACATAATAGTGTGAGAGTCCAGTCCATAGTGGATCTAACATAATAGTGAGAGTCCAGTTCATAGTGGATCTAACATAATAGTTAGAGTCCAGTCCATAGTGGATCCAACATAATAGTTAAGAGTCCAGTCCATAGTGGATCTAACATAATAGTGAGAGTCCAGTCCATAGTGGATCTAACATAATAGTGTGTGAGTCCAGTCCATAGTGGATCTAACTCCAACCATCTGTTTCAATACATGCGTAATCTGTTGAATCACTTAAGCCGCTGAAATCCGAGTCTGAATCCGAGCTAATGTCGCTATATCTTGCTGTGCTATTCCCCATTGTTTGTATTGGAATCGCTATGTGAGGTCACAGGAAAATGGACAGTGGCATCGCAAATAGCGAAAATCAAGCACTTTAAATCTTTTTTTAGGGATATTTCCGGAGATGTAAAATTGTGAAAAAAACTTCGAAAAATCAAATAAGCCACTGGGAACTGATTTTTATTGGTTTAAAGCCCTTCTGAAATTGTGATAATGTTCCCCTTTAAGACTGTGTATTGCACACATTTGGCATCAGTACATCATTGTCCCAGTCTGCTCCCAAACAAATATCCTGATGTGTCCCAGAATCCTCTGTCCTGCAACGCCACAGTCCACATGAAGGAGGCCCACACAGACACTGAGCATGTCCACTGCAGCTTAGGTGAGTCAACGTAACCGCTGACGATAAGAACAGGACAAAATATTCACATGAAAACGTATCAATCAATCAATGTTTACTTATATAGCCTAAATCACCAGTGTCTCAAAGGGCTGCACAAGCCACAACGACATCCTCGGCTCAGATCCCACATCAGGGAAAGGAAAAACCCAATGGGATGACAATGAGAAACCATGAAGGCGACCACAGATGTGGGGATAGTAGTGTGAGAGTCCAGTCCATAGTGGATCTAACATATAAGTGAGAGTCCAGTTCATAGTGGATCTAACATAATAGTGTGAGAGTCCAGTCCATAGTGGATCTAACATAATAGTGTGAGAGTCCAGTCCATAGTGGATCTAACATATAAGTGAGAGTCCAGTTCATAGTGGATCTAACATAATAGTGTGAGAGTCCAGTCCATAGTGGATCTAACATAATAGTGTGAGAGTCCAGTCCATAGTGGATCTAACATAATAGTGTGAGAGTCCAGTCCATAGTGGATCTGACATAATATTGTGAAAGTCCAGTCCATAGTGGATCGAACCTAATATTGTGAGAGTCCAGTTCATAGTGGATCTAACATAATAGTGTGAGAGTCCAGTCCATAGTGGATCTAACATAATACTGCGAGAGTCCAGTCCATAGTGGATCTAACATAATAGTGTGAGAGTCCAGTCCATCGTGGATCTAACATAATAGTATGAGCGTGCAGTCCATAGTGGATCTAACATAATATTGTGAGAGTCCAGTCCATAGTGGATCTAACATAATAGTGTGAGAGTCCAGTCCATAGTGGATCTAACATAATATCGTGAGAGTCCAGTCCATAGTGGATCTAACATAATAGTGTGAGACTGCAGTCCATAGTGGATCTAACATAATATTGTAAGAGTCCAGTCCATAGTGGATCTAACATAAGAGTGAGAGTCCAGTCCATAGTGGATTTAACATATTAGTGTGAGAGTCCAGTCCATAGTGGATTTAACATAATAGTGTGAGAGTCCAGTCCATAGTGGATTTAACATAATAGTGTGAGAGTCCAGTCCATAGTGGATCTAACATAATAGTGTGAGAGTCCAGTCCATAGTGGATCTAACATAATAGTGTGAGAGTCCAGTCCATAGTGGATCTAACATAATAGTGTGAGAGTCCAGTCCATAGTGGATCTAACATAATAGTGTGAGAGTCCAGTCCATAGTGGATCTAACATAATAGTGTGAGAGTCCAGTCCGTAGTGGATCTAACATAATAGTGAGAGTCCAGTCCATAGTGGATCCAACATAATAGTGAGAGTCCAGTCCATAGTGGATCTAACATAATATCGTGAGAGTCCAGTCCATAGTGGATCTAACATAATAGTGTGAGAGTCCAGTCCATAGTGGATTTAACATAATAGTGTGAGAGTCCAGTCCATAGTGGATCTAACATAATAGTGTGAGAGTCCAGACCATAATGGATTTAACATAATAGTGTGAGAGTCCAGTCCATAGTGGATCTAACATAATACTGCGAGAGTCCAGTCCATAGTGGATCTAACATAATAGTGTGAGAGTCCAGTCCATCGTGGATCTAACATAATAGTATGAGCGTGCAGTCCATAGTGGATCTAACATAATATTGTGAGAGTCCAGTCCATAGTGGATCTAACATAATAGTGTGAGAGTCCAGTCCATAGTGGATCTAACATAATATCGTGAGAGTCCAGTCCATAGTGGATCTAACATAATAGTGTGAGACTGCAGTCCATAGTGGATCTAACATAATATTGTAAGAGTCCAGTCCATAGTGGATCTAACATAAGAGTGAGAGTCCAGTCCATAGTGGATTTAACATATTAGTGTGAGAGTCCAGTCCATAGTGGATTTAACATAATAGTGTGAGAGTCCAGTCCATAGTGGATTTAACATAATAGTGTGAGAGTCCAGTCCATAGTGGATCTAACATAATAGTGTGAGAGTCCAGTCCATAGTGGATCTAACATAATAGTGTGAGAGTCCAGTCCATAGTGGATCTAACATAATAGTGTGAGAGTCCAGTCCATAGTGGATCTAACATAATAGTGTGAGAGTCCAGTCCATAGTGGATCTAACATAATAGTGTGAGAGTCCAGTCCGTAGTGGATCTAACATAATAGTGAGAGTCCAGTCCATAGTGGATCCAACATAATAGTGAGAGTCCAGTCCATAGTGGATCTAACATAATAGTGAGAGTCCAGTCCATAGTGGGTCTAACATAATAGTGTGAGAGTCCAGTCCATAGTGGATCTAACATAATAGTGTGGAAGTCCAGTCAATAGTGGATCTGACATAATAGTGTGAGAGTCCAGTCCATAGTGGATCTAACATAATAGTGTGAGAGTCCAGTCCATAGTGGATCTAACATAATATTGTGAGAGTCCAGTCCATTGTGGATCTAACAGAATAGTGTGAGCGTGCAGTCCATAGTGGATCTGACATAATATTGGGAAAGTCCAGTCCATAGTTGATTGAACCTGATATTGAGAGAGTCCAGTCCATAGTGGATCGAACCTAATATTGTGAGAGTCCAGTTCATAGTGGATCTAACATAACACTGTAAGAGTCCAGTCCATAGTGGATCTAGCATAATAGTGAGAGTCCAGTTCATAGTGGATCTAACATAATAGTGTGAGAGTCCAGTCCATAGTCGACCTAGCACAATATTGTGAGAATCCAGTCCATAGTGGATGTAACGTAATAGTGACAGTCCAGTCCATAGTGGATCTAACATAAGAGTGAAAGTCCAGTCAATATTGGATCTAACATAATAGTGTGTGAGTCCAGTCCATAGTGGATCTAACATAATATTGCGAGAGCCCAGTCCATAGTGGTCCACATCGGTGGTCCTCTCCAAGGTTTCTCATTGTCCCATTGGGTTGAGTTTTTCCTTGCCCTGATGTGGGATCCGAACCGAGGATGGCGTTGTGGCTCGAGACATTTAAACTTTGATTGATTGATAAATAAATGTCATGCCTACTTGTCAAGGTATGTAAAGCAGGTTTAATCTCCCAGCCTACAAACTGTGCTCGAGAACTAAACCAGCCTGGCTTCTAACCAACTGGAACCGAACCCAACCAAGTTAACTGAAAGAGTTCTTCTTTTTCACAATCTCTGGCAAGATGACTACATCCTCCCAGAGAGAGCTCCTTGCCTGGGGTGCCCGATGCCCATCGATGAGAACTCAGAAGACCTCAATGTACCTCTGTCCGTCTCCATCGTGAAGTACAACTCCATCTCCAACTCTACACACCTCTTCAACCTCAACAACGTGGAAAGCGCCACCAGACAGGTAGACCATGGTCCTCTCGGCGTACGGAGCAAGACATTTAAAACGTGGTCTTTTCCTGGGCCTTAAGGTGGTGGCGGGCTTCAGATTCAAACTGAGATTCGATATGAGGAGGACCACCTGTGCCAAGGCTGACCACAGCGAGCTCAGTGACCAGTGTGTGCACGACCAAGAGGAAATTGTAAACATCAATGACGTCGTCATGTCTGCCCAAGTGTGACGCTCGCCATGTGGTTTTTGTCACCTGGCAACTCTGCTTGTGTGTCTCTGCGCTCAGGAGTTCATCAACTGTAATTCCACAGTGGACGTAGCACCGTGGAGATTTGAAGCCCCACAAGTCCAAATCCAATGTGAGGAAGGTGGCCTGTTTATTCAGGTAAGAAACTAGGACAACATGATTTAAAAGTCTGATGCTTGCGTGTTTACTTCGGCTAAGCTGGACAGCAAGTTAAAGATCTAACTGTCCTCCAGTTAGCATGTCTTGTATTGGAGTAAAGTCTTTTAGAAAAGGAGCAACGAGGTAGACCAGACCTGTGTCCATAGTGGATCTAACATAATAGTGAGAGTCCAGTCCATAGTGGATCTAACATAATAGTGAGAGTCCAGTCCATAGAGGATCTAACATAATAGTGAGAGTCCAGTCCATAGTGGATCTAACATAATAGTGTGAGAGTCCAGTCCATAGTGGATCTAACATAATAGTGTGAGAGTCCAGTCCATAGTGGATCTAACATAATAGTGTGAGTCCAGTCCATAGTGGATCTAACATAATAGTGTGAGAGTCCAGTCCATAGTGGATCTAACATAATATAGTGAGAGTCCAGTCCATAGTGGATCTAACATAATATAGTGAGAGTCCAGTCCATAGTGGATTTAACATAGTAGTGTAAGAGTCCAGTCCATAGTGGATCCAACAAAAGAGTGAGAGTCCAGTCCTCAGTGGATCAAACATAATATTGTGAGAGTACAGTCCATAGTGGATCTAACATAATAGTGTGAGAGTCCAGTCAATAGTGGATCTAACATAATATAGTGAGAGTCCTGTCCATAGTAGATCTAACATAATAGTGAGAGTCCAGTCCATAGTAGATCTAACATAATAGTGTGAGAGTCCAGTCCATAGTGGATCTAACATAATAGTGAGAGTCCAGTCCATAGTAGATCTAACATAATAGTGTGAGGGTCCAGTCCATAGTGGATCTAACATAATAGTGAGAGTCCAGTCCATAGTGGATCCAACATAATAGTTAGGAGTCCAGTCCATAGTGGATCTAACATAATAGTGAGAGTCCAGTCCATAGTGGATCTAACATAATAGTGTTAAGAGTCCAGTCCATAGTGGATCTAACATAATAGTGTGAGTCCAGTCCATAGTGGATCTAACATAATAGTGTGAGAGTCCAGTCCATAGTGGATCTAACATAATAGTGTAAGAGTCCAGTCCATAGTGATCTTGATAGGCAAATCAAGGTCCGGGGGCCACATGCGGCCCGTTAAGCTTTTCAATGTGGCCCGTAGGAAATATCATATTTTTTTTTAGATCTTTAAGATGTAAAGTGTAGCTGCTATTACGATGTGCACTCATGTTTTCTAATGACACCAAGTCTTCAACTACAAACCCTGTTTCCATATGAGTTGGGAAATGGTGTTAGATGTAAATATAAACAGAATACAATGATTTGCAAATCATTTTCAACACATATTTAGTTGAATATGTTACAAAGACAACATATTTGATGTTCAAACTCATAAAAAACTCACTAATTGTTGAAGCTTTGAAAGTGGAATTCTTCCCCATTCTTGTTTTATGTAGAGCTTCAGTCCTTCAACAGTCCGGGGTCTCCGCTGTCCTATTTTACGCTTCATAATGCGCCACACATTTTCCATGGGAGACAGGTCTGGACTGCAGGCGGGCCAGGAAAGTACCCACACTCTTTTTTTACGAAGCCACGCTATTGTAACACGTGCTGAATGTGGCTTGGCATTGTCTTGCTGAAATAAGCAGGGGCGTCCATGAAAAAGACGGCGCTTAGATGGCAGCATATGTTGTTCCAAAAGCTGTATGTACCTTTCAGCCTTAATGGTGCCTTCACAGATGTGTAAGTTACCCATGCCTTGGGCACTAATGCACCCCCATACCATCACAGATGCTGGCTTTTCAACTTTGCCTCGATAACAGTCTGGATGGTTCGCTTCCCCTTTGGTCCGGATGACACGATGTCAAATATTTCCAAAGACAATTTGAAATGTGGACTCGTCAGACCACAAAACACTTTTCCACTTTGCATCTTAGATGATCTCAGGCCCAGAAAAGCCGGCGAAGTTTGTGGATGTTGTTGATAAATGGCTTTCGCTTTGAATGGTAGAGCTTTAACTTGCACTTAGATGTAGCGACAAACTGTATTTAGTACAGTGATTTTCTGAAGTTTTCCTGAGCCCATGTGGTGATATCCTTTAGAGATTGATGTCGGTTTTTGATACAGTGCCGTCTGAGGGATGGAAGGTCACGGTCATTCAATGTTGGTTTCTGGCCATGCCGCTTACGTGGAGTGATTTCTCCAGATTCTCTGAACCTTTTGATGATATTATGGAGCGTAGATGTTGAAATCGCTAAATTTCTTGCAATTGCACTTTGAGAAACGTTGTTCTTTAACTCTTTGACTATTTGCTCACGCAGTTGTGGACAAAGGGGGTGTACCTCGCCCCATCCTTTCTTGTGAAAGACTGAGCATTTTTTGGGAAGCTGTTTTTATACCTAATTATGGCACCCAACTGTTCCCAATTATCCTACACACCTGTGGGATGTTCCAAATAAGTGTTTGATGAGCATTCCTCAACTTTATCAGTATTTATTGCCACCTTTCCAAACTTTTTTGTCATGCGTTGCTGACATCAAATTCAAAATGAATGAGTATGTGCACGAAAAAAAATGTTTATCAGTTTGAACATCAAAAATGTTGTAGCATATTCAACTGAATATGGGTTGAGAATGATTTTCAAATCATTGTATTCTGTTTATATTTACATCTAACACAATTTCCCAACTTATATGGAAACAGGGTTTGTATAACGATGGAAATAAGGAATGTATATTTCTGTCGCATGATGTATTTCCACTGGAAACCAAACAACCTTTTTAAAAGGTGCGATGTGGTAGAACAAAACAACCTATTTAAAAGAAGGTGCGATGTGGTGGAACAAAATAACCTGTAATGACTTACCTATTTGTTGAAGGCCGGGCCGTTCAGTCGGCGCCTTCCCTCCGGCTTTACTCCGTTTAGGGATGCCATCATGCCCACGCCTCCTCCCTCGGTGGCATCCGGCAAGGAGGAATCATCTGAAGAGGACGCGACAGCTTCCGAGAATGAAAACCCCTTCCACTGTCCATCCAAGCCCTGGAAAAAGTTCCAGCCAGTCCAGCCTGTAGTTCCCACCATGCCGGCCACAAACAGGCCTCTCCTGGATGAAGACTTGTTGGCATGAAAGCTTCTTCGGTTCTATCATACAAAATAATCCCTTCCATCATGTTCTACAGAATATTGTAATATTTTATCAGTCTAATGCAAAACTTGTAATGTCGCCAAATGACTGGAAATGATACAAAATCAAGAGGGGTTGACTTAACTAATATTTGAATTGATTGAAATGAGAAATGTAATATACTGTATTTTTTTGCTCTGTAGAACATAGGGAATGCTTTATTACTCAGTAGAAGTTGTTTGACTACATAGTCCACCCCGACAGGTACATTATTAATTTTTTGTTTGTACTTCTCATGGAATTAAAAATGTATCAAGCCCCCTGTGGGGAATCCATTTTAAAAATACTGTATTCTTCTGCAAATAGTCGTTCAAAAGGTGATACAAGCATGAAATAATTGAAATGTTATGGTTTAAAAATGTAATGAAATAAAAACAAAAAAGTGTATTTTTGTCCCTGTTTGCTGAATTGGTTAATCTGAGCTGCGACGTAACAACTTTGCAGGAAATATTACAAAAGTGCAATCACATCGTGAATTATTTTTTAAATAACGAACCTCTTTAGTTAATACTGCGAATTGCCTTCAAATTTAGTCAAAGAACGATGTGAAGGCATAAAAGTTGTATTATTTGACATGGTGAGTGGATACTTTTTCCAAACCAGGAGTTTTAGAAAAATGGTAAAATACAAATTATACGGAATAACTTCTGCTGAGTAGGGAGTGGAAGCCGAGTAAATTGGGCGGTGATTTACACTATATGGGCAAAAGTATTTGGCCACCCATCCAAATAATCTGAATCAGGTGTCCTAATCACTTGGCCCGGTGTATCAAATCAATCACTTAGGCATGGAGACTGTTTCTACAAACATTTGTGAAAGAATGGGCCGCTTTCAGTGATTTCCAGCGTGGAACTGTCATAGGATGTCACCTGTGCAACAAATCCAGTAGGGAAATTTCCTCACTCCGAAATATTCAGGGATGGGAAATAAAGATGTACAAAATCAGCTGAAAATCTTTAATCCTAAAACACTATGTTAGCTTAGGATGCATTTCCTGCTATTTTGAGACAACAACTAACAATATTCTCCTGACCAAAATTTCACATTTATTAGCAAATATTTTCATAAAAATGTAGCATGTGATTATGTACACAAATTCTTGCACACGTTTGGATTATATTGATTACTCTTGAATCCATCCATCCATTTTCTACTGCTTATTCCCTTGTGGGGTCGCGGGGGGCGCTGGCGCCTATCTCAGCTACAATCGGGCGGAAGGCGGGGTACAGCCTGGACAAGTCGCCACCTCATCGCAGGGCCAACGCAGATAGACAGACAACATTCACACTCACATTCACACACTAGGGCCAATTTAGTCCATTGCACAAAAAGTTTAATTTGTAAAGGAAAAATTTTCTTCAAAAAGGTGCAAAGATCACTTTTGGAAAAATTCAATCAATAATTAGAATAATAATTAAATAGGCAAAGCTCTCAATTTACCGGTCGATCTACGTTCCCATCCTCACCTATGGTCATGAGCTTTGGGTCATGACCGAAAGGACAAGATCACGGGTACAAGCGGCCCACATGAGTTTCCTCCGCCGTGTGGCGGGTCTCTCCCTTAGAGATAGGGTGAGAAGCTCTGCCATCCGGGAGGAACTCAAAGTAAAGCCGCTGCTCCTCCACATGGAGAGGAGCCAGATGAGGTGGTTCGGGCATCTGGTCAGGATGCCACCCGAACGCCTCCCTAGGGAGGTGTTTAGGGCACGTCCAACCGGTAGGAGGCCACGGCCAAGACCCTGGACACGTTGGGAAGACTATGTCTCCTGGCCTGGGAACGCTTCGGGATCCCCCGGGAGGATCTAGACGAAGTGGCTGGGGAGAGGAGAGTCCTGGCTTCCCTGCTTAGGCTGCTGCCCCCGCGACCTGACCTCGGATAAGCGGCCAATCAATAATTGAAAAAATATTATATAAAACAACTTCCATGCTTGTCATGCTTTAAAACTTTAGTTAACATGCTTTTCACACGTTCAATCTGTTATTTTGAAGAAAACATCACGTTGTATTCATTCATTCTGTATTGAACATGCAAGATATGTTAAATCAATTAATTCAAAGAATTAAAAAATCGTGTATTGTACCTCTGAATGGACTCGTCTGTCGTAAAATAGTTGATTTGAGGCTGTCTTTCTGACGATGTTTGACTTCAGCTTGAAGGCAGATCCCCGTGAAAAATGACTTCTCCGTAAACTCACTTTACTTGATGCCTTGCCGATTTGGCGTGGTCAAAGAGTGCCACCTTTCCCCAAGATCCATAGTTCACAATGTCCTTGCAATATAAGCACTGAGTTCATCACACTTTGCAATGCAATCGCTGATCAGTTCGTCAACTTCTACGATATTGTTGTTAATCTTCACCTTCAGTTTGATAGATATATCGAGCCATGCTCAGTTCCACTTGTTTCTCACGCCTTTATACATATCTTTCACTAATGAAGCATTCCTATCTTGAATAAGCTTAACCATGTCACAAACTGTTTTGTCGATAAAACAAACGTGTTAATCGAGAGCTACTGTGTTTTCTTTCCAGATTAGTCGCCGATAAACACAATCAATACAAACAGAATACGAGTTCAGAAACACAATAATTGAGGATCAAGTGTTGTACCGAAATCTGTTACCCATGGGAATTTGTAACTCCAGGGGGCGATGTTCTCATGGCGTTTGTTTGATGGTTAAACGGCAAGGCAAAAGAGGAGAAGAACGCTTGCGTAAATGGCGTAAACTATATTGGAAAAATGATGTGTGTGAGAGAGAATCAATGAGTACAATGGACTCATACTATAATGAAAGTAAGTCATTGACTTAAAGGGGAACATTATCAGCAGACCTATGTAAGCGTCAATATATAGCTTGATGGTGCAGAAAAAAGACCATCTATTTTTTTAACCCATTTCCGAACTCTAAATGGGTGAATTTTGGCGAATTAAACGCCTTTCTGTTTATCGGTCATGTGGCGATGACGTCAGAATGTGACGTCGCCGAGGTAACACACCCACCATTTTCATTTTCAACACATTACAAACACTTTTGTAAAAGTATAGACAGATGTAATGTGCAAAGTGAAAAAGGCTATGTGATGATTACATTGAGCCTTATGAGGTTGGACCAGGGGTGTCCAAAGTGCGGCCCGCAGGTCATTTTTTAACGGCCCAGTTTAAAAATGCTATTAAAAAAAAAAAAAATTAAACATAAAAAGTGTAATGAACGAGCAAAAAGGTGGAATGTAACAATAAAATGTTGCAATGTTTACTCTAATACCACAAAGCTGCCATGCAGGCTGTTTCTTTCTTTAAAAAATAATAATGAATCAAAATCTGTCATTATGAATTATTGACCTACTCAAGGCTCCAATTAGGTCACATTAAATATTCCACTTTGTGATATTTTTTGGGGGGAAATGTTGCATATTTTGTGTTTGCTGTATACAAAATTGAGCAGTTTTTTATGTAAAGGGCCTAAAACGAACAAACAAAAACATAACCAACATTACAACTTATAATTGACAGATGGATCTGAAGTTGATCTTGAGATTATTTTGTTAAAAGTAAACAAAACTTTAAAAAAAAAAAAATATATATATAATTTATGTTTTTAAACACTTTAATGCAGGGGTAGGGAACCTATGGCTCTAGAGCCAGATGTGGCTCTTTTGATGACTGCATCTGGCTCTCAGGTAAATCACGGTAAGTAATGAGTAATTCCGCTGGTAATCACAGTGTCAAAAATAATGTTCAAAATATAAAACATTCTCATGCATTTTAATCCATCCATCCGGTTTCTCCCGCACCAGTTCAACAAGTCGCATTAATGGTAAGAAGTATTTTATTTATTGTTGGTTAGCTTCAGAATAACAATGTTATTAAAAAGAATAAGACACTTATTATACTCTAAACTGTCATGATCCGTAGTCTGGATCATGTTTAGTTTAGTTATTTTCTGTTAGTTTGGACTCCCTTTGTTGTTTGTGTACCTTTTTGTGAGTCAGTTTGGTCACCATGGCAACACATTAATTTCACCTGCTGAGGGTTCCAGACGCACACCTGTTTTTGTTAATTACTTCCTTATTTAAGCCTGCCTTGTCCCGTCAGTCGGTCTTGGTCCCTTGTTTGCGGTATGCAACTGTTTCGTTGGTAATTCTAGATTTCTTGTTACCAGATCCTGTGCTAGTGTTAGCATTAGCTTCTGTGCTTTCGCCACGCGTTTCTTTTCGTCTGTTTTTGTACCAGTGTTTTGTTATTAAATCATTCTTACCTTTTAGTTGTTGTCCAGAGTGTCTATGTTTGCGTTGGAGGAACGATCCCGCATTAAAATGCGACCCCCACGTGACATAAACGTGTTGGTCTTACTTAAAAATTCACTCATTGTTGTATTTAGTCTTAAAAAATGGTTTATATGGCTCTCCCGGAAATACTTTTTAAAATATTTGGCTTGTATGCTCTCTCAGCCAAAAAGGTTCCCGACCCCTGCTTTAATGAGTCGGACCCTTTTTGATCCCAATCATTTTAGTGTGATTTGTTTTTAAGTGTCATTGCTCAAAAAAATAATAATGAATTAAAATCAATGGTGTTATCACTTATTGGCATTTAAAAGGCTCCAGTTATTATATAACCTCAAATATTCCACTTAAAAATATTATTGGGTGAAGATATTGCATATTTTGTGTTTTTTCCATAAAAAACTGCATTTTCTTTGACAAAAAGAGCATACAACTTAAATATTTAAAAAAGTTATATTGACAGATAATGTGTCACGCCTGTAAGATTATGTTTTGGTTTTGGTCAGGTTATGTTTAGTTTTTTGGACATTTAAGTTCCGTCTTGGCACTTCCTGGTTTGTTTTCGTCTCCATGCCAACTCATTAGTTTCCACCTGTCATGTCACATCCCTGTCCTCAGTCTCACACCTGTTTTCACTGATTATCGTAGCTACTTAAGTCACTCTTTTTCTTGTCTTCATTCTGGGATCTTCACCCACGTACGCACCCTACCCATGCTGCACTACCTTCATGCCCTCGAACACCTCGCTATCAATGCCACTTGTTTTGATCCATGTAAGTTTTGTATTTATACCACAGTGGACTCTTTTGTTTCCTGTCTTTAGTCTTGCCACCGTGCTAGTTTTGTTTTGATTAGTCTAGTTTATTATCCGCCATTGGGCGCGTTCTTGGTTTGCGTTTTAGTAGTTTGTTTGTTTATGAAATAAATATCATGTACTCACGTCCACGCCTCGCTCGAGCTGATCCTCATCTGCGTCGAAGAAACGATCCACGTCCAAGCCTAGTTGTGACATAATGTTGATCTAGAGATTTAAAACATGAATAATAATAAAAATGATAATTCAGGTGTACTGGAGAGGAGGCTACGCCGGATAGTCCAACCTCGGATTCAGGAGGAACAGTGTGGTTTTCGTCCTGGTCGTGGAACTGTGGACCAGCTCTATACTCTCCGCAGGGTTCTTGAGGGTGCATGGGAGTTTGCCCAACCAGTCTACATGTGCTTTGTGGACTTGGAGAAGACATTCGACCGTGTCCCTCGGGAAGTCCTGTGGGGAGTGCTCAGAGAGTATGGACTGTCTTATTGTGGCGGTCCGCTCCCTGTATGATCAGTGCCAGAGCTTGGTCCGCATTGCCGGCAGTAAGTCGGACACATTTCCAGTGAGGGTTGGACTCCGCCAAGGCTGTCCTTTGTCACCGATTCTGTTCATAACTTTTATGGACAGAATTTCTAGGCGCAGTCAAGGCGTTCCGGTTTGGTGACTGCAGGATTAGGTCTCTGCTTTTTGCAGATGATGTGGTCCTGATGGCTTCATCTGACCGGGATCTTCAGCTCTCAGTCGAGTGTGAAGCGAGAATCAGCACCTCCAAGTCCGAGTCCATGGTTCTCGCCCGGAAAAGGGTGGAGTGCCATCTCCGGGTTGGGGAGGAGACCCTGCCCCAAGTGGAGGAGTTCAAGTACCTGGGAGTCTTGTTCACGAGTGGGGGAAGAGTGGATCGTTAGATCGACAGGCGGATCGGTGCGGCGTCTTCAGTAATGCGGACGTTGTACCGATCTGTTGTGGTGAAGAAGGAGCTGAGCCGGAAGGCAAAGCTCTCAATTTACCGGTCGATCTACGTTCCCATCCTCACCTATGGTCATGAGCTTTGGGTCATGACCGAAAGGATAAGCGGCCCAAATGAGTTTCCTCCGCCGTGTGGCGGGTCTCTCCCTTAGAGATAGGGTGAGAAGCTCTGCCATCCGGGAGGAACTCAAAGTAAAGCCACTGCTCCTTCACATGGAGAGGAGCCAGTTGAGGTGGTTCGGGCATCTGGTCAGGATGCCACCCGAACGCCTCCCTAGGGAGGTGTTTAGGGCACGTCCAACCGGTAGGAGGCCACGGGGAAGACCCAGGACACGTTGGGAAGACTATGTCTCCCGGCTGGCCTGGGAACTCCTCGGGATCCCCTGGGAAGAGCTAGACGAAGTGGCTGGGGAGAGGGAAGTCTGGGTTTCCCTGCTTAGGCTGTTGCCCCCGCGACCCGACCTCGGATAAGCGGAAGAAGATGGATAGATGAATAATGACACATTTTTTTATATTTTTTTGACCAAAATCCTATGAGGGCCTGAATGTATATTTTTTATACATATATTGTATTGGTTTTTAAAACCAATACAGTGTGCGGCCCTCAGTGGAAAAAGTTTGGACACCCCCGGGTTGGATATTTCATGACAGGGCCAGAAGTCTTGCTCCGTGCACACAAGCACACACAAAGCCAGGTGAATGTTTACCAAATGTATTTGTACATCCTCACAAAACACTCGTATGGTCAGACAGTCCGGGTGCAAACTTGAACAAGGAAAAAAACAACACATTATACAGTAGTTATAAATAAAACATGGTAATGAGAAGATGAACCTGTCAGGAGGGGGAACATTAAGGCATTCGTTTACGAATATTTGTAACTGCTTTGCATGGTAAACACTTAACATTTATACAATCTCATGCAGCTAGGATGTGAAAAAACAATACATTGGGGCACTGCTCATTCATAGTAATGGCTAAGGTTGTATGATAACATGTAATGTACAATAAAACACAGTATAAAAACAAAGACAACATGTAAATCACTGCCTCTATATTACTCCGGGTTAGGGCTGGGCGATATATGGAATATACTCGATATATCGCGGGGTTGTCTGTGCGATATAGAAAATGACTATGTGGTGATATTGGAGTATACGTTCTCACGCAGTTGCTTTTAGCTGCGGGCATTACACTACAGGCTCTTCTCCCTCTTTCTTGTCTCTCCTTCTACGTCACATACGTCGCCAGGGGTCGGGAACCTTTTTGGCTGAGAGAGCCAAAAAGCCAAATATTCTAAAATGTATTACCGTAAGAGCCATATGATATTTTTTTTTACACTGAACAAAACTAAACGCCTGCATTTTTAAGTAAAACCAACATTTCTATAGTATAATAGGTCTCTTATTCTTTGTAATAACATTGTTATTCTCGAGCTAACTGTGGAGGAGGCGTGGCCTGCTGGCCTGCAGCGAACTGGGGTGTGCCAGGACCGGCCTCGAAATCAGCGACAGGTGCGTAGATGGCCCACCTGGGCCTTGTTATCTAATCACCTCCATCCATCCATTTTCTACCGCTTATTCCCTTTTTGGGGTCGCGGGGGGCGCTGGCGCCTATCTCAGCTACAATCGGGCGGAAGGCGGGGTACACCTTGGACAAGTCGCCACCTCATCGCAGGGCCAACACAGATAGACAGACAACATTCACACTCACATTCACACACTAGGGCCAATTTAGTGTTGCCAATCAACCTATCCCCAGGTGCATGTCTTTGGAAGTGGGAGGAAGCCGGAGTACCCGGAGGGAGCCCACGCATTCACGGGGAGAACATGCAAACTCCACACAGAAAGATCCCGAGCCTGGATTTGAACCCAGGACTGCAGGACCTTCGTATTGTGAAGCAGACGCACCTGTCGCTCTGTTATAAGCAGCAGCCAGGAGGAGAGACGGGGTTGGGGCTGGAGCCAGAGCGCGAGGGAAAACGAAAGAGAAAAATACAATTGCTGGAAAGCAACTGAGAGACTTTTTGAAAAATAAAACAATATTGTAACCCTGAAACAGGCTCTCATGTTGGTCCTTGGTGGTCTGACAAACCCCCAGGAGGGCAAGCCCCACACTAACAAAGAATAAATAAATAACTTCTAACCATTAACGCAAATTCTTGAACGGGTGCGGTAGAAAACAGATGGATGGATTAAAAATGTATGAGAATGATTTATATTTTGAACATTATTTTCAACACTGTGATTACAAGTGGAATCATTCGTTACTTATCATATTAAGCAATGTCAGCTAAGATTTATCCGAGAGCCAGATGCAGTCATCAAAAGAGCCACATCTGGCTCGCGAGCCATAGGTTCCCTACCCCTGGTATGCGCCCCCGCGGAGCAGAGAGGTAGCGGCATGGGTAACGTTAGCTGTGGTGCGAGTGGTAATACGAGAGGAAGAAGGTGCGAATCTGGTAAGAAATGAAGGAAGAAATAATTTCCAAGAAAAACAGCAGGGGGTCCATCGTCCGGCGGTGGTTTGGCTTCAAGCGGGAAGATGTCGAACAGACAACCGTAATTTGTCAAGTGTGCTACAAAAAGTGGCATTACTGCTAATATTTAGCATCAATTGAAAAGTCACCTGCTAGAAAATGAAGAGTGTTTACTCCGCATGTCAACATCTCCGTTCGGTGCCACACCAACAAAATACCGAGGCAAGCATTTCCACATAAACACTGTATGAAAAACATAGTCAACAACAGAATGTTGCGATCTGCTGCTCAGATCTACACTATTTATTTTTCCATTTTGTATATTTCTCCGACTCCTTATTTCCTGTTTGCTTTGTCACCATGGTCACTCATCAGTCCACCTGCTAGTCTCGCCCCGCACACCTGCTACTAATTATCACCCTCCTATTCAAGCCAGTCTTCTGTTCATTCGGCCTGGGTTCACAGTTTGCTTCCACGTCACTGTACGTCTGGATTTTGATCATTTGCTTTCACGCAAGTATTTCTACTCTCGCTAGCTTCTCACGCTAAGCCACTTGTTTTGTCCAGTTTACATACCGATGATTTGTTTTCTCTTTTGTGCCAACGTGCTATTTTAGTTTGTCTATTTTTACTCCCTGGTTTTCATACTAGCGTTTTTGGTTTGCCTTTTTATTAGCTCCAGTATTTCTGTTCAGAGCTCTCTTTTTGTTAAATGAATATTTGAAGAGCCTACCTTTGTTGTGTTCATGTCAACACATCCATGGAGGGACAAACCTGGCATTACCATGCCCACCAGTCCTCACACAGAAGGAGATAACCTACCACATAGCGAAGGACGTACATTATTTGATTTCCTATTATGCAGCTCATTTCTATTTGACAGTTATTGAAATATCTTGTGTGACATCATGCACAAAAGTGCACTTTATTAGTTTTAAACTATTGTAGTGGCGTTCTGTACAAAAAGTGCACTCTAATTGAGTGTTGTTTTGATAAGTCATCTTAGTGACATCATGCACAAAAGTGCACTCGTAGCTTGTTTTAAAATGTCTCTCACAATCTTGCACTTTCTGTTTTGTTAATGACATGAATGTTTGTACCACTGCTTAATAACTGTTTAATAAATACACTTTTGGTTGTGATTTCCCTCTGCATGAAAGTTTAAAAGTAACATATATTAATGCAGTATGAAGAAGAATGTCTTAATGTAGACACATAGAATATTATACTGCTGTGATTATATGTGTTCATTCAAGGCTATGACAAAATATGGAGACATATATGGTGTATCGTGAAATGGCCTAAAAATATCGAGATATTAAAAAAAGGCCATATCGCCCAGCCCTACCCTGGGTCATTTCAAAAGGATGATATGTAATAAAACATCAACAATATTTTGATCTAAACAGGAATTAGTGTATTTCCACAACCCTCAATATCCATTCAGTTTAAAGGCCCGAGAGCACAATTAGTCACACCCAAAATTACAGTAGATCCGATGGAGGGAAATATGTTCAAACGGTTAGACGGAAACACAATCAAAAACATGAATTCTTCATTTCACATATCCTGTATTTGCATTGGATTGCATTATGTTTTGGGGGTGCTCAGTGTTAGACCATGTGACCGTGTTTGTAATCATCACTCCTCCATACACACAATCGGGTTTAAAAGCAATTTCTGGAAACATGGAATGCCAAAAATCTGCATTTTTTTCCTCATTTTACAATTCCTCACTCTCGTTAAATTAAACAAGACTAATATGCTAGAAATGAGTGACAAATGCACACGCACACACACACACACACACACACACACACGAGTAGAAATTCATAGTGGGGTTGTCACTGGGACCTGCCAGTGATGTTCTGCAGCCCGTGCAGACAAACAGTAAGAACACATGCACACACGGCAAGGACATTCAGGTCTACAATACACACAAGTTGTTGGTCTGGACCGTCTATACATCAGGGGTCTCAAACTCAATTGACCTGGGAGCCACTCAATGCAGAAACTGTCTGAAGCTGGGCCGCAAGAAAAATGTTCTAACATGCACTTTTTAATGTATCCACATTTTTTGAAAAGCTTTCCCGCCCTAGCAACATGCTTGCCAACTCTCTCGATCTTTCCGGGAAACCATGAGTATCAGTGCCCCTCCCAAGGCATCCAATCTTCAAGTTTTCACCCGGAAAATATTATTAGGGGGTGCTTTGATGGCACTGCCTCTAGCTACCTTTTCGACCCGCCTTCTCATCCGCTTTTCCGCCATATAAACAGTGTGCCAGCCCAGCCACATGTTGTATTTGACATCTGTGGTGGCGAGTTAGGGCTGCATGGGATTCTGGGTATTTGTTCTGTTGTGTTTATGTTGTGTTAAGGCAGGGGTCGGGAACCTATTTGGCTGAGAGAGCCGAAAAGCCAAATATTTTAAAATGTATTTCCGTAAAAGCCATATAATATTTTTTTTTACACTGAACAAAACTAGACGCGTGCATTTTTAAGTAAGACCAACATTTCTAGAGTATAATAGGTCTCTTATTCTTTGTAATGACATTGTTATTCTCGAGCTAACTGCGGAGGAGGCGTGGCCTGTTGGCCTGCAGCGAACTGGGGTGTGCCAGGACCGGCCTCGAAATCAGCGACAGGTGCGTAGATGGCCCACCTGGGCCTTGTTATCTAATCACCTGTCACTCCGTTATAAGCAGCAGCCAGGAGGAGAGACGGGGTTGGGGCTGGAGCCAGAGCGCGAGGGAAAACGAAAGAGAAAAATACAATTGCTGGAAAGCAACTGAGAGACTTTTTGAAAAATAAAACAATATTGTAACCCTGAAACAGACGCTCATGTTGGTCCTTGGTGGTCTGACAAACCCCCAGGAGGGCAAGCCCCACACTAACAAAGAATAAATAAATAACTTACCATTAACGCAAATTCTTGAGCGGGTGCGGTACAAAACAGATGGATGGATTAAAAATGTATGAGAATGATTTATATTTTGAACATTATTTTCAACACTGTGATTACAAGTGGAATCATTCATTACTTAAAATATTAAGCAATGTCAGCTAAGATTTATCCGAGAGCCAGATGCAGTCATCAAAAGAGCCACATCTGGCTCGCGAGCCATAGGTTCCCTACCCCTGTGTTAAGGTATGGATGTTCTCCCCAAAATGTGTTTGTCATTCTTGTTTGGTGTGGGTTCAAAGTGTGTCGCATATTTGTAACAGTGATAAAGTTGTTTACACGGCCACCCTCAGTGTGACCTGTGTGGCTGTTGACCAACTATGTCTTGCAGTCGCTTACTGAATATTCGAAAGTCGGACTCAGCATGTGGCTGGGCTGGCACGTTGTTTGTACAAGATGTAGAGTACGATAAAGGCTGCGCCTCCACGGTGCCCCCTTAATGTTGTTGTTTGGGGTGAAGTTCGGGAGAAAGAACACCCCTGGAGGGGCACTGAAAATCGGTAGTCTCTCGGAAAAAAGTATGAATCTGTAAAGCGCCATTCATATTAAACTTGCGGGCCACACCAACATTACATTTTTACATCATGGTGCGGGCCACAAAATAACGCATGTTTGAGACCCCTGGTCTACATGCATACTGCTAAATAGTTTCCATGTAGTGATGCTTTAGAAGCAACATAAAGAAAAAAGGTGTGATTTCTACCCTCACTTTTGGACGGAAAGGCAATTGTGTTCAACAACTTTTAAGTGCAGTTTTCTTTCTTGCAAAGTCTGCAACAAACATATAAATATATTTTTAAATCGGATCAACTGCGTGAGGAATTTTGAGCGGCATGGAAAAAATATCAAAACACATTAAGACCTGACATAAATAAGGAGTGCACATACGGTAAAGGCCTGTGGTAGCAGATCAATACATTCTAGCCAGCATCACAGTTCCAGTACAATCAACCACTGGACTGACAGTTTGTGTTGACACGTTGACCTTGTATACCCGAATGATAGTTGTCTTATACAATGTGCGTCCTTAGCACACCTTAAAGATTCTTTAAAGCGACTCATACTAAAAGGCATGAGTCCTATTTTTTGTTATAGGAGAGACAAAAGTCAGTTAAGTGTGCGTAAATATAGTAACTAATAAAAATGCAGCTACGCAAAACATTCAACAATCTCATGGCAGACTGTGAGGGGAGATGCAGGAGCAAAAGTCACCGCCTCTGTCCATGGTGCTGAGGACAGAGCACCGTGGAAGTGCTGACGGCGAGACACGGCTGGCAGGTGATTAGATTTCACAGGTGGTAGGTGTTAATCTAATCATCTGTTGTCTTTAACAGTAAGCGGACGGGAGCAGAAGAACAGAGGATACGGACGGAGACTGAAAAGCCAAGTTCTGTTGGGAGATAGACTTTGAAAAAAACTATGTACATTAAACCTTTGTTAAAAACTGCACGCTGGGCTCTTGTGCCGTGTCTTCAGTGGAACTGCGAGGAAGCGACTTCCAAACAGACATAGTCAAGGGCACTGTTAAACGAGGCTAATTAAATCAATGTTTTAGAGCTAGGGTTGGCAACAGTGATCGTAACATTGCAGAAGCCATGTGCAATAATAACGTTTTACGCTTCTACAAAAAGGCATTATTAAATGGTCAATATTTCCAAAATTCCCGAGCTTAAAGTCCTGTGGTAAATTTCCGGAAAGTTTCCTGGAAACTTTCCACCCCTTTGCAACCCTACTCAAGAATCCTAACAGTTTACGGTAACATGTTCATTTTGTCGCTTGTCTGCTGGCTGCACGGCTACCAGTATGTGTTCGAAACCGAAATCTGATTGGAGTACTCAACCCAAGGCCTTCAGAATCAGTAGTGCTGGCCTAAACTATTAGCAATGGTGCTGCTTCTTTCACCAATCAAATTTCAGATCCTCCTCACGGTGAGCCAGCTAGTATTGGCGTACGAGAATGGCTGCATTTTTCAATCCTCTGATTGGTTGATCAGAGCAAAACTTTTCGACATGCTAAATCGAATAAACTGAATAGTCTGTAGCGATCTGCACATAATCTATTTAATTTGGAATTTTAGATCATTTGCATCTCTGGTGAGTATCCAGCCATCCATTTTCTGAATTCAATTTGAATGATTTAAGTTTGTGTCATATTATCCGATAGATATTGATTCTGAGCTGTTCGGGATGAATTGAGATGTCTGAAACATTTATCACTGAATCATTTTATCTTATTAATGTATTAACTGAGGTTTATTTGCCTGTCCGTTAAGATAGCAACATAGCTAAAAAACTGGCGTATTTTCATGAACTTTCAGAATATGTCAGATACAGGTGTTTATATTATGGGGGTGAGCCAGATCATTTCTACCATGTTACGACTCTGAACTGCTCTATGTATGGATCTTAGCCTCCCTGCCTACACCCACAGAGACATAGAGAGTGGATGACTGACAAGAGGGTCCATTCTGTTTATTTAATTCTGCTCCTATTGTCAGATTTTGATTGAACTTTCAGGAAATACCAGAAATTGGAAAAGGAACAAATGATTAAAAGTTGGGAGCAATCTGGATCACCGTCTCGATTCACCATTTTTTTTAAAGGACTCTTTATTGTTGGGTCGATGCACCGTCGACCCATTAATAAAGAGGATGGAAGAGGAACAAGTGTAGTCACAGTAAGTAGTCAAGTAAAATTCAGAGCTAAATTGCCAAATACATGGTCTGCTGTCGTCTGTGGATATTATTCCAATAGCGACGTTATTACGGAGTTCCTAAATCGGTCCTTCACATACGGAAACAAGTACACAAAATAACCAAAGAAGAATCGCCTGTCGCTCTCTTCGGGTGGACCCGAGTCCGAACACCCTAAAGTTTGCAGTGACTGCTTTGTCAATGTCTGTATAAACCTGAAAATAAAAAGTAAACAATGGCCATATTGAAATGTTTTCCCCAAGGTGAAAACTGCAAACAGAAAGAAGTAACACAATAACAATGAATAAAAAGACATACATAAAACCTTCAGAAATATTGTTCCAGTAGTTCCAAATAGTGGCTTTTAAGGACGCAACATAACCCTGAAAGGTGGTTCAAAAGTACTCGAGTGCACCACCAACAAATGCCGCCGAGCCTGCAGTGCTTTCTCTTTAAGGCTGGGGGGGATACTGATAAGTTGCCAATGACAAGCTCTGCATATGCAAAAGGTTACTAAAAGTGGCAAAGACGTGCCCGCTTTAGCTTGTTATACCACAAACATGGCGGAAGACTAAAAACTGTGTGCAGTGGCAGCCAGCACACAGGTTCCACTACTGAAGTAAAACACCATTATGCGATTTTAATCATTTTTTTGCGCCATCCAGCTTTTTGGCACAAAAAGTTTTCCAGGCAAGCCTCTCCTTTTGCAGCAGGACAATACGCACACACACACACGCACACACATTATGGATTCCTCTCACATTTAAGGAGCAATGTCCATTCTCCATGTTCTAGAGCAGGGGTCACCAACCTTTTTGAAAGCAAGAGCTACTTCTTGGGTACTGATTAATGTGAAGGGCTACCAGTTTGATACACACTTAAATACATTGCCAGAAATAGCCAATTTTGTCAATTTATCGTTAACTCAATGTTATTATTAATAATTAATGATATTTATCTTTTTGGAAACACTGATCATCTTAATGATTTCTCACAATAAATATATATTTTTGATGACATGTTTTAAATAGGTTCAAATCCAATCTGCACTTTGTTAGAATATATAACAAATTGGCAAAAGCTATATTTATAACAAAGACAAATCATTATTTCTTCTAGATTTTCCAGAACAAGAATTTTAAAAGAAATTCTAAAGACTTTGAAATAAGATTTAAATTTGATTCTACAGATTTTCTAGATTTGCTAGAATATTTTATTTTAATTTAATCGTAATAGTTTTGAAGAAATAGTTCACAAAAACTTTTCTTGGAAAAACAGAAGCTAAAATGAAGATTTAAATTAAAATTTATTTATTATTCTTTATAATAAAAAAATGAATTTACTTGAACATTGATTTGGATCTGTGTTGGATCCGCTTTGGACTGGACTCTCGCGACTGTGTTGGATCCATTAAGGATTTAACTTTCACAGTATCATGTTAGACCCGCTCGACATCCATTGCTTTCCTCCTCTCCAAGGTTCTCATAGTCATCATTGTCACCGACGTCCCACTGGGTGTGAGTTTTTCCTTGCCCTTATGTGGGCCTACCGAGGATGTCGTAGTGGTTTGTGCAGCCCTTTGAGACACTAGTGATTTAGGGCTATATAAGTAAACATTGAATGATTGATTGATTTAAATTGTCAGGAAAGAAGAGAAATTAATTTAAAAGGTAAAAAGGTATATGTGTTTAAAAATTCAAAAATAATTTTTAAAGATTGTTTTTTTTCTCTAAAATTGTCTTTCTGAAAGTTATAAGAAGCAAAGTAAAAAAAAAAAAATGAATTTATTTAAACAAGTGAAGACCAAGTCTTTCAAACATTTTCTTGGATTTTCAAATTCTATTTAAGTTTTGTCTCTCTTCGAATTAAAAATGTCGAGCAAAGCGAGACCAGCTTGCTACTAAATAAATACAATTTAAAAAATAGAGGCAGTTCACTGGTAAGTGCTGCTATTCGAGCTATTTTTAGAACAGGCCAGCGGGCGACTCAACTGGTCCTTTTGGGCGACCTGGTGCCCGCGGGCACCGTGTTGGTGACCCCTGGTCTAGAAATATCAACAAAAACAAAGAATGCATTCTGTCAGCCTCGATGAAGGAACTTCCAGTATATTGAGGCTCCAACACACATAACAACACACTGGAGAACACGGGTAGGACTAAAAAATCCAGTGACACCTCAAACCTTCAAGCGAGGACCACGCAGCGGCGAATGGAAAAGGTCGGTGTGCGGCTCAGTTTAGTGCGTGTTGTCTGATTGTGTGAAAAATCCAGTCCATCTTAGTGGTCCACCCCCCGTGGTGAGCGTCATTCATTTGTTTCATAAAATAGTCCAACGCCTCCTGCATCAGGAACAAAAACACCATGAGACAGGAGTAACAGGCGGTACAATGATTTTATGAATTTTCTAGGGAATTGAGATAATAAAAGGTGGATTTTTTTGGGTGATAATGTGCACTGGAACTGATTGATGTCCTGCTTTTTTTTCATCCATTTTCTACCACTTGTCCCTATAACGGGTGCAGGTGTCCTGGAGCCTATCCCAGCTGCACTCAGGTGGAAGACGGTGTACACCCTGGACAAGTCGCCAACTCATTGCAGGCCAAGCCAGACAGACAACATTCACACTCTAGGGCATGGGTGTCAAACTCTGGCCCGCGTGTAATTTAATTTGGCCCTTAAGGCAATATCAAATTAACATTAGAGCTGGCGTGCCGCTGTAACACCGCATTCACCGCTAATACTCTTACTTGCCAACCCTCGCGATTTTCCCAGAAGACTCCCGAATTTCAGTGCCCCTCTCGAACATCTCCCGGGGGCAACCATTCTCCCCAATTTCTCCCGATTTCCACCCGGACAACAATATTGAGGACCCTGCCTTTATCGTACTCTACAACCTGTCGTCATGTCTTCTTTCCCTCCCTACAACCAGCGTGCCAGCCCAGTCACATAATATATGTGGCTTTTACGCACAGAAATGAATGCAAGGCATACTTGGTCAACACCCATACTGAAGGTGGCCGTGTAAACAACTTTAACACTGTTACAAATATGCGCCACACTGTGAACCCACGCCAAACAAGAATGACAAACACATTTCGGGAGAACATTCGCAACATAAACACAACAGAACAAATACCCAGAACCCTTTGCAGCACTAACTCTCCCGGGACGCTACACTATACCCCCCCCCCCCCCCCCTGCTACCACCATTTTGTTTATTTTCATTATTATTTAATATGTCATTAATATTCTTTCGTTTGTTTTTTGAAAGTTGATTTTGCACTGTTAAGTTATTTAGCAAACTGTTTAGCAAACTGAGCAATAATTAACGTTTTTATTCTTGCACTTTCTCTGGCTACTTGAATGTTTGATTCATTCATTGTTATTTTATTTTCAAATGTATTATTAGCCTTTGGAAAAAGTTTATTTTGATACTTACCTAAGAGGGCTGCAAATAGAAAAGAGGCATTACATTTTTATTCAAATTTTATTTGATATGCCATTGATACTTTTTAATTATTACTATTATTATTTGAAACTCGATTTTGCATGTCACTATAAAGTAACAAAAGCTTTGCTTGTTCAATATTCAATGCAAATCTTGTTTAGGTCCTATTAAAAGGTTAATTTGTTCAATTTTGGCCCGCGGCTTTGTTCAGTTTTCAAATTTTGGCCCATTCTGTATTTGAGTTTGACACCCCTGCTCTAGGGCCAATTTAGTGTTGATATATTGTGTGTTAGGGCAGCACGGTGCGAAAGGGGTTAGTGCATGTGCCTCACAATACGAAGGTCCTGAGTTCAATCCCAGAGTTTGCATGTTCTCCCCGTGACTGCGTGGGTTCCCTCCGGGTACTTCCTCCCACCTCCAAAGACATGCACCTGGGGATAGGTTGATTGGCAACACTAAATGGTCCCTAGTGTGTGAATGTTGTCTGTCTATCTGTGTTGGCCCTGCGACTTGTCCAGGGTGTACGCTGCCTTACACCGGAATTCAGCTGAGATAGGCTCCAGTATCCCCCGCGACCCCACAAGGGACAAGCGGTAGAAAATGGATGGATGGATAGATATTTGTGTATATATGCCAATCAAGCTATCCCCAGGTTAATGTCTTTGGAGGTGGGAGGAAGCCGTAAATAGAGGCATGATGACAACTGCATATTGTACAGTATGAGGGCTGTATCGCATTTGGCATGTTCGTTATTAATCACAAACATTTCTTTAAATGGCAGTTCATTAAAAAAAAAAGACAAAAGACAATGTTATGAGAAATATTATACCTGTTCAGTTTTTTCCAGTCCCAGTGTCTTCCTAATGTACGCAATGTCATCAAATGACTGCAACTCAGGCATGCCGGAGCCCAGCATCATGGAGAACAAGTTAATGAACAGGTTGGCATGCTGCCGGATTGCAAGGTAAGCTTTGTAACACATTTCCTGGAACCTGGAGGGTGAGACACATTAAGGATTAAAGCTTCAATCAGGTAACACTAGAAAAGCCACAAAACAGTACCTTTCAAACTCTTTGGTTTTGGCACACTCCTGAGACCCCTTACTGATGACAATGAGGAAGTCTTGGGTCAATACAAAGGGCACCCGCTCTCTCTTGTAGCCAAATTTCTTCTTCTTGTGATCCAGGAAATGTCCAAAGTCTATGTGGAACAACTGGGGGACAACAAAGTGAATCTTTGAACACAACATGACTACTGGATTTTAAACCAACTCTAATTTAGACTTTTAAAGGGGAACTGCACTATAATTCACAATCCTTATGGGAAACAAGAACTTGCATTTTAACCCGTGAATTAACAATTTACAATGGAGCCATTTGGAGCCATGATGTCATTGTGTCTATTCCGCCCATAAAAACATCTAAAAACTACAAAAAAATACTTAATTCAAATTTCATAACCTGAATATTAACCAAGTATTAGCGATAATGTTAATATAAGCGTTAACGTTAAGGACCTACATTTAGCAGCGTATTGATCAGAGAGTCAGGGTTTCCTGCAGCTCTTTGTTGTTAAGGCGGCCGCCTCAACAACAAAGAGCTGCCTAATGTCTTAAAAAAAATATATGTATATATAAATATATATATTATTAATTTTTTTGTCCTGTACAGCTTCTCAGACAAATCATGTAGTTGATGTACATGCCCATTATCGGCTGTTCAGATTTACTTTACGAAAGAGAAAAGTGTAAGATACTTCGCTTGTTGCCTTATTTGTATTTGACTTTATTAAATGTATTTATATTATCATTTGGTGCTAAATTAAAGTCTTAACAAGCTGCTTCACTTTGTACTGCCTCTCCCTCTGTCACTGCAGCACCCAACATTGTGAAGTGAAGTGAATTATATTTATATAGCGCTTTTTCTCTAGTGACCCAAAGCGCTTTACATAGTTAAACCCAATAGGTAAGTTACATTTAAACCAGTGTGGGTGGCACTGATAGCAGGTGGTTAAAGTGTCTTGCCCAAGGACACAACGGCAGTGACTAGGATGGCAGAAGCGGGGATCAAACCTGCAACCCTCAAGTTGCTAGCACGGCCACTCTACCAACCGAGCTACAGTATACTGCCCGAGTTGTCCACCCACACAACCATCCGAATGGTTACACGCTGAGTGGTAACAGCCAATCATAAAATGCTTATTTACAATAAGTCATTAATTTGACTTGTCATTATTTTGTCTTAGTTAGTCAATATTAAACTAAGTCAAAATAATGACATAATAAGTATCGCAGGACTGTTTTGTGTTTTATTTTTACTTTACATTAAAATATCGAGATATATATCGTATATTGCCATTCAGCATACGGAGCGGAAAACGCATCCAAAAATTGTAGGCTTCTTCACGCGACGAAGCCGGCCTACTTCACCACTGTCTGTAGTCTATTGCCCCCCCAGGCAGTGATGAGATGGAGACGTGATGGTGGCGACAGGCCAAATTAGAAATTACACTGTTCCTTACACCCACTCAGCCCCTTCCCCGTCCGTCCGTCAGTTCCCCCTGGAGAGACACCACCTTAACTAACAAACATCCTGGGGGAAACCCTGGAGAGTTGTAACTATAGTTCATGCTTCTATATTGACATCATGTGCTCTGAGCTGCTCTCTCGCCTCCTGACCTGATGAAAATTAATTCTAGAATTTAAATTACGCCTCTCGCCTGGATAGTAAAAGTAAGAGGACATGAACCGAGAAGTTGGTACACTTTGACAGCCAACATGAGACTCGATAATGGCGAAAAAATACCCGAAAAGACACTCGGTTGCACACCCCATTTTTCTTTCTGACGATTATGAGTCATAAACGGGAATATATGAACAACTCATCAGTCAGCATTCCAGCAAGAGCAGGCATTGTACAGTAAGTGATGTTGGATTGTTTGTTGACTCTAATAAAGTCTGCCATGAGAAGTAATCAGTGTTGTTCAAGGAAAGAGCGATCGTTGTGTAGCGTTTATTAAATTAATACACAAATATTACATGTTATTATGACTGTGCCCATAACTACATTACATATATACTTACAGAATGTATATACAACATAGATGGAAGTGTGTGGATGTTTAAATTTCCATTATAAGATGACTTTTGCCAGCATTTTTTTGCTAGTTAGAGTGCATAAAAAAAACAACAACATATGCGTGCTCGTCTTAGATAACTATTGTAAATGATATGCACAATTCTAAAAAAAAATAAGAAATATTGCAGTTCCCCTTTAACATAACAGCAAAGACTTACCTTCACGGCTCACCTCCACAGACATCACTGACAGTTAAGAGACAAAAGATGTCCTTTTTTGCAAAAAATACTTTTTAAAAATGGTATGAAAAAAATATGTGTCACCAGAGCCTGTTTTTCGTACTTAAAAATCTATCATATTTGTGCAAAAAGACGGTCGGTTTTGATGTCAAGACGCTCCCTCCAAAACCTTTTTTTTGTTGTTTATATCAGATATATGGCAACTATTACATTAAATAAATACAGTAGTAAAAATTTGATTAGGTACACATAGTGCTTCTTGTAGCCACACACTGTCAGAGACAGGCATGGACAAACACAGCCCATGAGCATTAACACCTCTAAAGGCCTGAGTGGCCACATGCGTGGACAGCACCTTTTAGCTCTTATTTCTAAGATTGTGTACACTACTGAATTGGGGTCTTATGGCCATTTATGTGGACACTTATACTGCCATCTGGTGGTGTCAGAAGAGTAGAACATACAATGAAATTTGGAAAAAAAAAGGGGAAACATTTAAATTAGCATGTCACTAAACATGAAGTACACATTTGTGTACTTATGGACTAAGTACATTATATTAAAAGATTGTTTCTGTTTTTATTCTAATTAGGGTCCAATAAGCCCAGATAGTGAAATGAATTATATTTATATAGCGCTTTATTCAAGTGACTCAAAGCGCTTTACATTGTGAAACCCAATATCTAAGTTACATTTAAAACCAGTGTGGGTGGCACTGGGAGCAGGTGGGTAAAGTGTCTTGCCCAAGGACACAACGGCAGTGACTAGGATGGTGCAAGCTGGGATCGAACCTGCAACCCTCAAGTTGCTGGCACGGCCGCTCTACCAACCGAGCTATACCGCCCCACAAATAGCATAGATAGCAAAAATAAATAAAAAAAAGCATGTAAACAAACAGCTTCGGCCTTAAGTATGTTCCTAGTAAGAACTTTAAAATTGTCTGAATTCCAGCACCAAGGTTATTGTTTAGGAATGGTGGCACCTCAGACACCTACAAAAAATCATTGAAAAATTGCACAATATGGGACATTTAATAAGAATCACAATAAGATTTGTTGTCAAGCAAGTATGTTAATTAACACAGAAGGAATTTGACTTGGTAGCAATTTTCCTAATCTGGTATCAATCATTTCAAGATGGTAACACATTGCAGTTGTGTGTGTGGTTACCTGTCCATCGTCTTTGACCATAATGTTGCTGTTGTGCCTGTCTCCGATACCAAGAATAAACGTAGCTACGCAGTAGCCAGCACATGACCTTGTGAAAAGATCCACCGCCATATCATACCTGCAATCAATAACATATTACACAATAACACAATAACGGAACATGCAAGCATGATTAGGATTTAGACATGGTGCAGTGGAACGACGTGGTTAAAAATGTGACAGGACTTACATCTCGCCCTTGTTCTTATCTTTGAGCCACTGATGCAGAGTGTTTGAATTAAACTGCAAAGCCCCTTTCAAGCCACCTTTACACTGAATCTGCATGATGGTGTGTGAGCTACGAACCACTTCAATGAGGCCCACACAGTCTCCCAATGACAGACAGCCGTATGGCAGCATTCTGGGGGCAAAAACAAACACGCGGTCCACACACGAGATCATTTCTTAGTCCCTGCCGGGGGGGGTTTGGAGATATGTACACAGTGGCAAAGATAGAGAGCGTGTACCGTAGGTCCAGTCCCTGATTCTGCCAAATATTCTCCATGATTTTGATAATCTGCAGAGTCAGCATATCTTGTCGCAGATCTACAGCACAAGCGCAAACACAAGGACAGTCATGATTAATTTTTGATAACAAAAATGATCATACTTGCCAACCCTCCCGAAATTCAGCGCCTCTCCCGAAAACCTCCCAGGACAAATTTTCTCCCGAAAATCTCACGAAATTCAGGCAGAGCTGGAGGCCACACCCCCTCCAGCTCCATGCGGACCTGAGTGAGGACAGCCTGTTTTCACGTCCGCATTCCCACAATATAAACAGCGTGTCTGCCCAAAGACGTTATAACTGTAGAATGATCGAGGGCGAGTTCTTGGTTTCTTATGTGGGTTTATTGTTAGGCAGTTTCATTAACGTCCTCCCAGCGTGGTAACAACACACAACCACAGCAGTCACGTTTTCATCTACCGTAAAGCAGTTTGTCTGCCGTAAACAGCAATGTTATGACACTCTTAAACAGGACAATACTGCCAACTACTGTACATGCATATATATATATATATAATAATGATAATGGATTAGATTTATATCGCGCTTTTCTATTGTTAGATACTCAAAGCGCTCACAGAGAAGTGGGAACCCATCATTCATTCACACCTGGTGGTGGTAAGCTACATCTGTAGCCACAGCTGCCCTGGGGTAGACTGACGGAAGCGTGGCTGCCAGTTTGCGCCTACGGCCCCTCCGACCACCACCAAAGATTCATTCATCATTCATTCACCAGTGTGAGCGGCACCGGGGGCAAAGGTTGAAGTGCCCTGCCCAAGGACACAACGGCAGCGATTTGGATGTCAATAGGTGGGAAGCGAACCTGCAACCCTCAGGTTTCTGGTACGGCCGCTCTACCCACTACGCCATGCCGCCCCTATATGTATATATATATATATATATATATATATATATATATGTATATATATATATATATAAATAAAAAGTACTTGACTTGGTGAATTCTAGCTGTAAATATACTCCTCCCCTCTTAACCACAGCCCGCCCCCAACCACAATCCTCCTGCCCCACCCCCCACCTCCCGAAATCGGAGGTCTCAAGGTTGGCAAGTATGAAAATGATACCAGCCTTTAAACTGCTGTTACATATTTACGATATTTTAGGAAATGCGTGTAATTTACGATCTTTTAGGAAATATGTGTACTATTGATTTTATAACGTAGCTCATGTATTCTTACCATCTCCATTTTTGAAGATAATCTCATTGTTCTGAAAGAGCAATTCAGACATTATGTCTGGATTTTCCCAGTTGAGCCACAATGGTCTTTTTGCAGATGACATGATCCTGCATTCATCTAACCTGTGCAGAAATAATCATGCATAATTAATGTGATCCCTTTGTTGCACCCGTCTCTTAGACACACTACACATTATATTGTATTCTATCCGTTCACACCCTTCACACGCCCCTAACCTCAGGCTGCCCAGTTGGTTGGCAGGGTTGAGAGGAGATGTGAAATTCTGTAGCGCATCCATGTAATCGGGTCTTTTCATTTGGTCCACAAGGAACCGCATCTGGACCTTCACACAGAACCACACAAGTTAATTGTTATATAAATAGGCATAGACATGATGCTTTGTTGAAAAACGAGATTGCTTTCTACTAACAAAAACTTTGACAACGAAAACGGGGAAATAGTACTAGATTGTAACTGTTGCTTCTCCAAAAACACTGACCTGCTAAATACAGCAAGGGCTTAAGAGAGTAAAGGACGGACACAAGAATATCTAAACGCCAAACATTTATCCATG
This sequence comes from Nerophis ophidion, assembly GCF_033978795.1. NCBI lineage: Eukaryota > Metazoa > Chordata > Actinopteri > Syngnathiformes > Syngnathidae > Nerophis > Nerophis ophidion. Next base: position 41,902,546 of record NC_084632.1, read on the forward strand.
AAAATATGTAGAAGCTGGCCCAGAAGCTGTGAAAATTAGTTACACTCGAAGTCTGATATACCGCAGTCCAAAATAAAGAGATATTGTCAGGTTGAAACACTGATGACATCTATTAAACAAGACAATAAGCAAGGAATTAAACAGAGACAGAATTCAATTTGTCTCAATTGAGGAGAAAACGTCTGGGCTGTACTCTTTGTACAGTTCCAACATGCTCTGATGAAAGATTGTACGCCTCCTCTTTTATTTGGACTTTCCCTGATTACACGGCAACCGCTGTTTCTAAGGGAGGGGGGTCGTAAACAGCCGCCGCCTTTGATTACACACAGTTCAAAGAAACGGAACACCTTCATGTCGCTTCCCATCCTACACAGTGGAGTTTTACAAGCCTTCTTCTTGGTGGGATCAAAGACAGCTGTTGTCTTCTCGCCGGGAACTCATGGCAACACAAAGTTTTGTGATAACTTAGATACAATTATTCCGTCAGTTATTCTATATAATTGTTATGGCCTTGTGGGAACCTTGTGGGAATAGGTTCAGAGTGGAAGCCTGCTAGACCACCTCCACCCCCTATCCCCTTCTCTACCTCTACATTGTGTGTGTTTGCAGGTCTCAATCAGCTGAAAAGGGTTATCAGCTGAAAACCCCAGGACCTGAGACCACAGTGGAGCTGTCAGAGTTGGTTGGAGGAGGGGTAAAAAGACCCCCCGCGACCCCGAAAGGGACATACGGTAGAAAATGCATGGATGGATGATATATACAGTACATCCAAAATTCTGTGAACTCACCTTTTGCGTCTCATCTTTCTTTTCCTGTTTGAGGATATCAGTGAGGTTGATGAGCTTCTCCATGGCCTCCACTTGTCTGCTGAGGTGTTTGAGATACATGCCGCAAGCCCTGCAGTATGCTTCTAACAGCAGACCGAATCTTTGGCTCACTGTTTTGTTGTGCGTTTCAGCCCTGAGAGAAAGAAAAACCATTAGCAAAGTAATAGCTGTATTCAGCAGAACTAGAAAGACGGGGAAATGTAATGTTTTAACTCACTTGAGATGCCAAAAGAAAAAATGTCCTATTCTTTGATTCGTTAAAGCTTTTTTAAGGAGGAAACGGGCCAGGGGATTGTCAAGGTACTGCTCGTATTTCAACACCTGACAGAAACATTAAAGAAACAGTTACTACGAGCAATCGAAGACAAGATAGAGCAGGGGTGTCAAACTCAAATACAGAGTGGGCCAAAATGTAAAACTGAACAAAGCCGCGGGCCAAGGTTGAACAAATGAACCTTTTAATAGGGACCCAAACAAGTTGTGCATTGAATATTGAACAAGCAAGACTTATATAACTTTATAGTGACATGCAAAATCCAGTTTCGAATAATAATTCAAAAATATCAATGGCATATCAAATCAAATTTAAGTAAAAATTGAATGCCTCATTTCTATTTGCAGCCTTCTGAGGTAAATATCAAAATAAACTTTTTCCACAGGCTAATAATAAATTAGAAAATAAAACAACAATCATGAATGAGTCAAAGATTCAAGCCTTGAAGAAGCAAGAGAAAGTGCATGAATAAAACCTTAATTATCGCTCAGTTTGCTACATTGATTTGCTTTAACTTAACAGTGCAAAATCAACTTTCAAAAAAAGAAACGAAAAAAAACATCGATGGTATATTAAATACAATTTAAATAATACATTTAATGGCTCTTTTCTATTTGCAGCCTTCTGAGGTAAATATCAACATTAACCTTTTCCACAGGCTAATAAATCTTAAAATAAAATAACAGTGAGGTGGGCGGGGTTTGGTGGTAGCGGTTGGTGTATATTGTAGCATCCCGGAAGAGTTAGTGCTGCAAGGGATTCTGGGTATTTCTTCTGTTGTGTTTATGTTGTGTTACGGTGCGGATGTTCTCCCGAAATGTGTTTGTCATTCTTGTTTGGTGTGGCCCATATTTGTAACAGTGTTAAAGTTGTTTATACAGCCACCCTCAGTGTGACCTGTATGGTTGTTGACCAAGAATGCCTTGCATTCACTTACGTGTGTAAAAGCCGCGTGTATTATGTGATTCGGCCGGCACGCTGTTTGCATGGAGGAAAAGCGGACGTGGCGACATATTGTAGACAATGCTAAAGGCAGTGACTTTTAGGCACGCCCCCAATATTGTTGTCCTGGTGGAAATCAGGAGAGATTCAGGAGAATGGTTGGAAAATCGGGAGGGTTGGCAAGAATGAGTATTAGCGGCGAATGTGGTGTTATAATACCGGCGGGCCAGCTCTAATGTTAACTGGATATTGCCTCAAGGGCCAAATGAAATTGCACGGCGGGCCAAATTTGGCCCGCGGGCCAGAGTTTGACACAGAGTTTGATAGAGGATCTAATGTTTAAATCATCCACAAAAAAATAATAGAATTTGTAACTGAATACATCACAAACACAGACAATTCGCATGTTTTACTGTAATTCAGGGGCGCTCACACTTTTTCTGCAGGCGAGCTACTTTTCAATTGACCAAGTCGAGGAGATCTACCTCATTCCTATTTATAATTTATATTTATTTATTTATGAAAGAGACATTTTTGTTAACAAGTTAATGGTGTTTAATGATAATACAAGCATGTTTAACACACATAGATTCCTTTCTTTCATGAAGACAAGAATATAAGTTGGTGTATTTGATTCTGATGACTTGCATTAATTGGAATTAGACAGTGGTGCTGATAACGTCCACATTTTCAAATGGAGGTAAAAAAAAGTCCTTCTTTCTGTCCAATACCACATGAAAGTGGTTGGATTTGGCATCTCATTTGTCCAACTTGCATACTCGTTTTTAAACACTTTGTTATGAGAGTAGCATATGTGTGTGGCCCTTTAATGTCTGGCAGCAGGTGAGTGACGTCAGCGAGTGTGCGGGTGGGCAAGCAAGTGAGAAAGCGGTCGCTGAGGGCGGGGGAGAAATACATTGGCATCAAATTCCGTAGCTTGCTAGCTTGTGCACGCTAGCTTTCTGAGACTCTTATTTTGTTAGCACAGGCAGGATGAAACAGGTCTTTTATGGTGAAGACAGGAACTGTGCTGTCGGTCTTTAGAGTTTTGACAGTAGGTACGGAGTCTCTAGAAATAAAATGTGTTTCTCTGCGTCCGCTCTGTTAGTTCTTTTTTTCTTAAATATGAGCTCGCAGCAGCCAGCGTCATCTCACAAGATCCTCGGGTGCCGAGAATGTCAAACAACTGACGAAAGTGAAGTCTTGGTATGATTGATGATTGCTCATTTTTATGTTTATTTTTTAATGCCTGGCTTGAGATCGACCAGTCGATGGCGATCGATGTAATGGGCACCCCTGCTGTAATTGCTTTCCACATATCAAACACCAAATGATTTACATTTGTAAAAAGTACAAACCTGTACAAGCTGGATGAGATACTGAGACAATTTGTCATCGGTCAGGTATTTATCCAGGCAGCGGACAGCAAAGTGTCTGACCATGGGATCCGGGTAGTTACAGTCCAACAGTTCCATGGCCTGCTCTGGACGAATGGAGGGCCATTCCTTCAATAGGCAGTACATCTAGGAAACATAACACGCAAACATTGTAGGGCAGCGTTTCTCAAAGTGTAGAGTAGAGACATGACAGGTGGGGCGTGAGGAATGGGAGGAAATTTCCCTTTATGTTTTTTTATCTTTTATTATTATACTCTTAGATTTTTTTTTGTAACTATACTTTCATTTTCTATTCCACTGTAAATCACTTTGTGATACTGTCTGTGAAATCCGCTATATAAATTAATGTAAACTACTTATTTTTCCTGTAGGCTTTAAATTTCTAGGTAGGAGCGAAAGTTTGACGGACATAGCAACAGTAACTAATGGGGGCGGGGCTAAGCGGAACAAACTTTCGCACGGATGGGTAGCAAGCAGATGTGTGGCCCACAATTATACAAAATGGATACATTTGTGACTTGCACTTCAAAGGTCGTCGAGCCAGAGCCAACGCCTGCAGAGAAACAAAATCCTGGCATCTGTGTGAGATGGGCTTTTCAGATGTTGCTTCACTCAAAACCAAGTACAGGTCTCAGCTGAACATTGAGCACGACTTAAGAGTGGTGGTGTCAAGCCTGCAACCCCGATTTGAAAAGCTGTGCAGTGCAAAACAGGCTCATTGCAGCCACTAATGCTGGAGTACTGTAAAACTCATGTTCACTTGCCCTGTCTTGACAAATGCATAGATCCTCCTTTTCTTTTGCAAAGATTGCAAAGTGGCACTTTTATTTTATTTGTTATTGAACTTGATGCAAGTTATAACACTCATTTGATTTATTATTGAACTTGATGCAAGTTATAACACTTATTTGATTTATTATTGAACTTGATGCCATCATCCATCCATCATCTTCCGCTTATCCGAGGTCGGGTCGCGGGGGCAACAGCCTAAGCAGGGAAACCCAGACTTCCCTCTCCCCAGCCACTTCGTCTAGCTCTTTCCGGGGGATCCCGAGGCGTTCCCAGGCCAGCCAGGAGACATAGTCTTCCCAACGTGTCCTGGGTCTTCCCCGTGGCCTCCTACCAGTTGGACGTGCCCTAAACACCTCCCCAGGGAGGCGTTCGGGTGGCATCCTGACCAGATGCCCGAACCACCTCATCTGGCTCCTCTCGATGTGAAGGAGCAGCGGGTTTACTTTGAGTTCCTCCCGGATGGCAGAGCTTCTCACCCTATCTCTAAGGGAGAGACCCAAACTCATTTGGGCCGCTTGTACCCGTGATCTTATCCTTTCGGTCATGACCCAAAGCTCATGACCATAGGTGAGGATGGGAACGTAGATCGACCGGTAAATTGAGAGCTTTCCCTTCCGGCTCAGCTCCTTCTTCACCACAACGGATCGGTACAACGTCCGCATTACTGAAGACGCCGCACCGATCCGCCTGTCGATCTCACGATCCACTCTTCCCTCACTCGTGAACAAGACTCCTAGGTACTTGAACTCCTCCACTTGGGGCAGGGTCTCCTCCCCAACCCGGAGATGGCATTCCACCCTTTTCCGGGCGAGAACCATGGACTCGGACTTGGAGGTGCTGATTCTCATTCCGGTCGCTTCACACTCGGCTGCGAACCGATCCAGTGAGAGCTGAAGATCCCGGTCAGATGAAGCCATCAGGACCACATCATCTGCAAAAAGCAGAGACCTAATCCTGCGGTCATCAAACCGGAACCCCTCAACGCCTTGACTGCGCCTAGAAATTCTGTCCATAAAAGTTATGAACTTGATGCAAGTTATTTTATTTATTATTGAACTTGATGTTATTTTATGTTATTGAGTTTGAATGTATACAACTTGTTACTTGATGTTCAATAAATTTGAAAATGTTATGCTTGGCACTAGCGTTCTGTTGGGGGTGATGGGGGCAGGTGGGGCTTGAAAACTCCCCCTTGTCCAAAGTGGGGGATGACAAAAAAGTGTTTGAGAACCACTGTTGTAAGGTGATGGTAAACACCTAACATAAAATTAAAATTGGGTATTCAACACTCAAAATCATAAATGTATGGAGTAGAAGTTAGAAAAACAATTTCTCAACGCTGTGTAGTGTGTACCAATAAACAAACAATTAGGGGCCATATTCATCTCATACAATCAACAACCCGTTCACCCACAAAGGAAATAAAAAAGAACTTAAATACTTTTTGACATTATAGCAAATTTTAATACCTGTGCTACGTCATCTCTGGAGTTCCATTTGACAGCGAGGAGGATCTTGGGGAGGATCTCTGGGATATTCATGCAATAGTGCCTAGTAAGTGAAAGGCATTAAAACCTGCATACATCTGCATGTATCAACAACGTTTATGTACAACTTGCCTACTTTTGCATAGTATAGTCATAATTTCAAGGCTAAAAAAAAAAATCATAACTCTTCTAATGAAATATTGACTTCTAAATATGAATTATCGCTTAAGCAAACACCTGTGTCTCCAGAGGAAGTCTTTTTCCTGTTCAGTGATTTCTGAGAGAGGGTCTCTGTTACTCAGCTGTCTCATTTGATCCGTGTCACCGTCGGTCAGGGCGTGATCTCTTGCCACACGATTGCTCTGGAACGCAACGGGAAGACGTATATATATAAACTCTGCATTACTGCCTCACTTATTATCACATTTTTCCTCATTTACTATTCACATCTCACAAGGGGAAATCAGGAACACAAAACTATATGTGAATTAGTGGTGAGAGTTTTGTTGCAAGATTAACAATATAGTACGGTTAGTGGAGGTCAATGCAGTCATTCAGCCATGCAGTCATTGTTTGGAGCAAATGAAGCCCGCACAATCTACGGTAGTGATGCATTAGGACCGGTTAGGAAAGCTTCTCAAACAACTCAAGTTACAGATAAAAGGTATCACTTAAAACATCACATTACTCCACCATAAATAAATAAATTGTGTCTTATCCCTCTTTTGTCACCCCGTATCTGATGAACCTGTGAAAAGATACCTAATAAGCACAACTTGTGGTGGCAATTTAACTGAATTCAATTAAATCCACTTACTAATTTAATTGAACGTCTGTCCACCATTATTGGTTCCTACCGAGTCCAACTGTTGCAACAAAATGAATCTAACACAATAACCGAGACAGATTTTGTTTGACCTTTTTCACGTGCTTTGCATTTAAAGTTAAACTCATACATAGTCATGCACCCAGCTAAGAAAACGCATGTGATTTCATGCTGTAACACAGGGGTCGGGAACCTTTTTGGCTGAGAGAGACATACACACTTCTTTTTATTCATAGATGTATGTAGAAGTGTCTAGTTGTATCCGCTGCTTTAATGTCCTCTGTGTTCTTTGATGTTTGATGTTTCCCTCTGACACACATGTAAGAGGGATGTGTACTAGTAGAGGGGCGGTATAGCTCGGTTGGTAGAGTGGCTGTGCCAGCAACTTGAGGGTTGCAGGTTCGATTCCCGCTTCCGCCATCCTAGTCACTGCCGTTGTGTCCTTGAGCAAGACACTTTACCCACCTGCTCCCAGTGCCACCCACACTGGTTTAAATGTAACTTAGATATTGGGTTTCACTATGTAAAGCGCTTTGAGTCACTAGAGAAAAGCGCTATATAAATATAATTCACACTTCACACTACTATGACTATGAGTTGCTTTTCTTCCCTTGACCTCAGTCTGCACCCCCTCTCCAGGGGCCCAGGCTTAGACCGATTTTTTAATTTTATTTTAATCTTCTATTTTTTTTCTCCCATACCCCCTTGTTTACCTTTATCTCACCTTTTTTGTAAGGGGTGCTGGAAGCCGGCAGACCCCTCAGCGATCCTGTTCTGTCTCCCTGCAACGTTTGATCTTGAATGGGATTGTGCTGAAAATTTTAATTTTCCTGAAGGAACTCTCCTGACGGAATAAATGAAGTACTATCTAATCTAATCTAATCTAATACAAGCCAAATACTTTAAAAAGTATTTCCGTGAGAGCCATATAATATATTTTTAAGACTGAATACAACTAAATGCGTGCATTTTTAAGTAAGACCAACATTTTTAGAGTGTGATATGTCTCTTGTTCTATTTTAATAACATTAACATTAATAAATAAAATACTTCTTACCATTAATGCGACTTCTTGAACAGGTGCGGTAGAAACCGGATGGATGGATTGAAATGCATGAGAATCTTTTATATTTTGAACATTATTTTTGGCACTGTGATTATCAATCAATCAATCAATGTTTACTTATATAGCCCTAAATCACTAGTGTCTCAAAGGGCTGCACAAACCACTACGACATCCTCGGTAGGCCCACATAAGGGCAAGGAAAACTCACACCCAGTGGGACGTCGGTGACAATAATGACCCAGTGGGACGTCGGTGACAATGATGACTATGAGAACCTTGGAGAGGAGGAAAGCAATGGATGTCGAGCGGGTCTAACATGATACTGTGAAAGTTCAATCCGCAATGGATCCAACACAGTCGCGAGAGTCCAGTCCAAAGCGGATCCAACACAGCAGCGAGAGTCCCGTTCACAGCGGAGCCAGCAGGAAACCATCCCAAGCGGAGGCGGATTACCAGTGGAATTATTCATTACTTACCGTGTTAAGCAATGTCAGCTAAGATTTATCTGAGAGCCAGGTGCAGTCATCAAAAGAGCCACATATGGCTCTAGAGCCATAGGTTCCCTACCCCTGCTATAAAATAATAATCTATAGCAGTGGTTCTCAACCTTTTTTCAGTGATGTACCATCTATGAACATTTTTTTAATTCAAGTACCCCCTAATCAGAGCAAAGCATTTTTGGTTGGAAAAAAAGAGATAAAGAAGTAAAATACAGCACTATGTCATCAGTTTCTGATTTATTAAATTGTATAACAGTGCAAAATATTGCTTATTTGTAGTGGTCTTTCTTGAGCTATTTGGAAAAAAAGGTATAAAAATAACTAAAAACTTGTTGAAAAATAAACGAGTGAGTCAATTATAAATAAAGATTTCTACACATAGAAGTAATCATCAACTTAAAGTGCCCTCTTTGGGGATTGTAATAGAGATCCATCTGGATTCATCAACTTCATTCTAAACATTTCTTCGCAAAAAAAGAAATCTTTAACATCAATATTTATGGAACATGTCCACAAAAAATCTAGCTGTCAACACTGAATATTGCATTGTTGTATTTCTTTTCACATTTTATGAACTGACATTCATATTTTGTTGAAGTATTATTCAATAAATATATTTATAAAGGATTTTGCTATTTTTAGAATATTTTAAAAAAAAATCACACGTACCCCTTGGCATACCTTCAAGTACCCCCATTTGAGAACCACTGATGTATAGCATGAACTCACACATACAAGCTTGTGTCTTCATTCTGTCCCACATTCTCCATGTGAACTACACATTTTTTACACCGGCATTTCACAAATATTGTATCACTTTCAATTAGGGCTGGGCGATATATCGCGGGTTTCTCTCTGTGCGATATAGAAAATGACTATATGGTGATATTGGAGTATACGTTCTCACGTAGTTGCTTTTAGCTGCGGGCATTACACTACAGGCTCTTCTCACTCTTTCTTGTCTCTCCTTCTCACAGAGACATAAAACAAGTGCACCTTCTTACACACGTCACATACGTATACGCCCTCGCGGAGCAAAGAGGTAGGTGGGTAACGTTAGCTGTGGTGCGAGTGGTAATACGAGAGAAAGAAGGTGCGAATCTGCTAAGAAATTAAGGAAGAATTAATTCCCAAGAAAAACAGCAGGGGGTCCATCGTCTTGGGGTGGTTTGGCTTCAAGTGGGAATATGTGGAACAGACAACCGTAATTTGTCAAGTGTGGGGCAAAAGCGTTGCTACAAAAAGTAGCCTTACTGCTAATATGTAGCATCATTTGAAAAGTCACCCGCTAGAGAATGAAGAGTGCGTACTCTGCATGTCAACATCTTTGTTCGGTGCCACACCAACAAAATGCAGAGGCCCCCATTTCCATTTCAACACCGTATGAAAAAAATGGTCAACAACAGGAGATAAAAGTCCGCAGGAACCTACCACATAGCAATTTGATTTCCTATTATGCAGCTAATTTTTTTTTTGACACTTATTGAAATATCTTGTGTGATAACACGCACAAAAGTGCACTTTATTTGTTTTAAACTATTGTAGTGGCATTCTGTACAAAAAGTGCACTTTAATTTAGTGTTGTTTTGATGTCATCTTAGTGACATCATGCACAAAAGTGCACTCATAGCTTGTTTTAAAATGTCCTACAATCTTGCACTTTCTGTTTTGGAAATGACATGAATGTTTGTGCCACTGCTTAGTAACTGTTTAATAAATACACTTTTAGTTGGGATTTCCCTCTGCATGACAGTTTAAAAGTAGCATATAATAATGCAGTATGATGAAGAATGTTTGAATGTAGACACATAGAATCATCATATTGCTGTGATTATATGCATCAAGTGTTCATTCAAGGCTAAGGCAAAATATCCAGATATATACAGTGGGGCAAAAAAGTATTTAGTCAGCCACAGATTGTGCAAGTTCTCCCACTTAAAATGATGACAGAGGTCTGTAATTTTCATCATAGGTACACTTCAACTGTGAGAGACAGAATGTGGAAAAAAAATCCAGGAATTCAAATTGGAGGAATTTTAAATAAATTATTTGTAAATTATGGTGGAAAATAAGCATTTGGTCAATAACAAAAATTCAACTCAATACTTTGTAATATAACCTATGTTGGCAATAACAGAGGTCAAATGTTTACTATAGGTCTTTACCAGGTTTGCACACACAGTAGCTGGTATTTTGGTCCATTCCTCTATGCAGATCTTCTCGAGAGCAGTGATGTTTTGGGGCTGTCACCGAGCAACACAGACTTTCAACTCCCTCCACAGATTTTCTTTGGGGTTGAGGTCTGGAGACTGGCTAGGCCACTCCAGGACTTTCAAATGCTTCTTACGGAGCCACTGCTTCGTTGCCCAGGCGGTGTGTTTGGGATCATTGTCATGCTGGAAGACCCAGCCACGTTTCATCTTCAAAGCTCTCACTGATGGAAGGAGGTTTTGGCTCAAAATCTCACAATACACGGCCCCATTCATTCTTTCCTTAACACGGATCAGTCGTCCTGTCCCCTTAGCAGAAAAACAGCCCCAAATCATGATGTTTTCACCCCCATGCTTCACAGTAGGTATGGTGTCTTTGGGATGCAACTTAGTATTATTCTGCCTCCAAACACGACGAGTTGATTTTATACCAAAAAGTTCTATGTTGGTTTCATCTGACCACATTGCATTCTCCCAATCCTCTGCTGTATCATCTATGTGCTCTCTGGCAAACTTCAGACGGGCCTGGACATGCACTGGCTTAAGCAGGGGGACACGTCTGGCACTGCAGGATTTGATTCCCTGTCGGCGTAGTGTTTTACTGATGGTAACCTTTGTTACTTTGCTCCCAGCTCTCTGCAGGTCATTCACCAAGACCCCCCGTGTGGTTCTGGGATTTTTGCTCACAGTTCTCATGATCATTTTGACCCCACGGGATGAGATCTTGCATGGAGCCCCAGATCGAGGGAGATTATCAGTGGTCTTGTATGTCTTCCATTTTCTGATAATTGCTCCCACAGTTGATTTTTTCACACCAAGCTGCTTGCCTATTGTAGATTCACTCTTCCCAGTCTGGTGCAGGTCTACAATTCTTTTCCTGGTGTCTTTCGACAGCTCTTTGGTCTTGGCCATAGTGGAGTTTGGACTCTGACTGTTTGAGGCTGTGGACAGGTGTCTTTTATACAGATAACGAGTTCAAACAGGTTCCATTAATACAGCTAACGAGTGGAGGACAGAAGAGCTTCTTAAAGAAGAAGTTACAGGTCTGTGAGAGCCAGAGATCTTCCTTGTTTGAAGTGACCAAATACTTATTTTCCACCATAATTTACAAATAAATTCTTAAAAATTCCTACAATGTGAATTCCCGAATTTTTTTTCCACATTCTGTCTCTCACAGTTGAAGTGTACCTATGATGAAAATTACAGACCTGTGTCATCATTTTAAGTGGGAGAACTTGCACAATCGGTGGCTGACTAAATACTTTTTTGCCCCACTCTATGGTGTATCGTGACATGGCCTAAAAATATCGAGATATGAAAAAAAGGCCATATCGCCCAGCCCTACTTTCAATACATTGATAGATAGGTCACTGTGATCATGAATAACTATGTGCGTTACAAAAAACACCAACACATGAATAATGCCACAACGTTGTTGTACGCATTAATAGGTAACTGATACCTGACCAGAGAAGTTGTAGTTGAACCCCAATTCTCTTGAGATTGTCCAGTTGGCATGATCCTCAACAGCATTCATATCTGGGTATTTGACCTGACTACTGAAATGGTCAAATTCCAGCTCCAGACATGGTGTTTCCTGTACAACAGAGTTAAAGTGAATAAAGTAAATACAGTCTATTTTACATCATTATTCACATGTAAATAATGTAAATACAGTCTATTAAACAGCATTATTCACATGTGAATAATATAAAGTCTGTTTTACATCAATATTCACATGTGAGTGGTGCTGTGTAATAGACTGTATTTATATTGTTCACATGTGAATAATATAAAGTCTATTTTACATCAATATTCACATGTTAATAATATAGATACAGTCTATTATACAGCATTATTCACATGTGAATAATATAAAAGCAGTCTTTTATACAGTATTCTCTTGTTTTGTTTGCATGGCTCAAAATAAACCATTCATTCATTCATTCATTCATATATATACAGTCTATTACACAGTATTATTCACATGTGAATAATATATATTCAGTCTATTATACAGCATTATTCACATGTGAATAATATAAATACAGTATTTTATAGCATTATTCACATGGTAATAATATAAATACAGTCTATTATACAGTATTATTCACATGTGAATAATACATATTCAGTCTATTATACAGCATTATTCACATGTGAATAATATAAATACAGTATTTTATAGCATTATTCACATGTGAATAATATAAATACAGTCTATTATACAGCATTATTCACATGTGAATATAAATACAGTATTTTATAGCATTATTCACATGGTAATAATGTAAATACAGTCTATTATACAGCATTATTCACATGTGAATAATATAAATACAGTCTATTATACAGCATTATTCACATGGTAATAATATAAATACAGTCTATTATACAGCATTATTCACATGTGAATAATATAAATGCAGTATTTTATAGCATTATTCACATGGTAATAATATACATACAGTCTATTATACAGCATTATTCACATGTGAATAATATAAATACAGTATTTTATAGCATTATTCACATGGTAATAATATAAATACAGTCTATTATAGAGCATTATTCACATGTGAATAATACAAATACAGTCTATTACACAGTATTATTCACATGTGAATAATATATATTCAGTCTATTATACAGCATTATTCACATGTGAATAATATAAATACAGTATTTTATAGCATTATTCACATGTGAATAATATAAACAGTCTATTATACAGCATTATTCACATGTGAATAATATAAATACAGTCCATCATACAGCATAATTCACGGTGGTGAATTACGGGCGGTATAGCTCGGTTGGTAGAGCGGAACTTCAGGGTTCCAGGTTCGATCCCCGCTTCCGCCATCCTAGTCACTGCTGTTGTTTCCTTGGGCCAGACACTTTACCCACCTGCTCCCGGTGCCACCCACACTGGTTTAAATGGAGCTTAGATATTGGGTTTCACTATGTAAAGCGCTTTGAGTCACTAGAGAAAAGCGCTATATAAATATCATTCACTTCACTTCACTTCAAACTGTGAATATCAGCAAAATCTGTGAAAGGGTGCAACAAGTTCAAGTTTTTTTCTAACAAAAAAAATAACTTTACTGAGGAAATTAACCATTCATTCTTAAGACTGCCATGTCCCCAATATGCATTTTTTTTTTCACTATTTAGACTTTTCAATTCAACAGAGTGGTCTATCCTGCTCTATGATATTTGAGTCTCTCATTTAACGAGTATACCTTATTGGGGTTGGAGCCCGTGACACCAATGGGGTTAAGGAGATCTTCCAGGCCATGAGGAACAGGCCAGAGGTTGAGTGCCATCTTGCTCGCCACCAAAGTGTGGGTGTAGTCAAACAAGTTGACATTTCCCCAGGCCAAAGGACAGTGCTCCTTGAATAGAGGAAGGAAAGCAGTGAGATATTCAGGCCAAAATAAGATGCATTCACAAAATATGTTAACTAAATCAACCAACTGACACTTTTACGTTGCGTCATCATTTCTCTGTAAATATTTGATTGGCAACACTACAAACCCCGTTTCCATATGAGTTGGGAAATTGTGTTAGATGTAAATATAAACAGAATACAATGATTTTCAAATCATTTTCAACCCATATTCAATTAAATGCACTACAAAGACAACATATTTGATGTTCAAACTGATAAACATTGTTTTGCAAATAACCATTAACTTTAGAATTTGATGCCAGCAACACGGGACAAAGAAGTTGGGAAAGGTGGCAATAAATACTGATAAAGTTGAGGAATGCTCATCAAACACTTATTTGGAACATCCCACAGGTGTGCAGGCTAATTGGGAACAGGTGGGTGCCATGATTGGGTATAAAAACAGCTTCCCAGAAAATGCTCAGTCTTTCACAAGAAAGGATGGGGCGAGGTACACCCCTTTGTCCACAACTGCGTGAGCAAATAGTCAAAAAGTTTAAGAACAACGTTTCTCAAAGTGACATTGCAAGAAATTTAGGGATTTCAACATCTACGCTCCATAATATCATCAAAAGGTTCAAAAAATCTGGAGAAATCACTCCACGTAAGCGGCATGGCCAGAAACCAACATTGAATGACCGTGACCTTCCATTCCTCAGACGGCACTGTATCAAAAACCGACATCAATCTCAAAAGGATATCACCACATGGGCTCAGGAACCCTTTAAAAAACCACTGTCACTAAATACAGTTTGTCACTACATCTGTAAGTGCAAGTTAAAGCTCTACTATGCAAAGCGAAGCTATTGATCAACAACATCCAGAAAAGCCGGCGGCTTTTCTGGGCCTGAGATCATCTCAGATGGACTGATGCAAAGTGGAAAAGTGTTCCCGTGGTCTGACGAGTCCACATTTCAAATTGGTTTTGGAAATATTCAAAATTGTGTCATCCGGACCAAAGGGGAAACAAACCATCCAGACTGTTATCGACGCAAAGTTGAAAAGCCAGCATCTATGATGGTATGGGGGTGCATTAGTGCCCAAGGCATGGGTAACTTACACATCTGTGAAGGCACCATTAATGCTGAAAGGTACATACAGGTTTTGGAACAACATATGCTGCCATCTAAGCGCCGTCTTTTTCATGGACGCCCCTGCAAATTTCAGCAAGACAATGCCAAGCCACATTTAGCATGTGTTACAACAGCGTGGCTTCGTAAAAAAAGAGTGCGGGTACTTTCCTGGCCCGCCTGCAGTCCAGTCCTGTCTCCCATGGAAAATGTGTGGCGCATTATGAAGCGTAAAATACGACAGCGAAGACCCCGGACTGTTGAACGACTGAAGCTCTACATAAAACAAGAATGGGAAAAAATTCCACTTTCAAAGCTTCAACAATTAGTTTCCTCAGTTCCCAAACGTTTATTGAGTGTTGTTAAAAGAAAAGGTGATGTAACCAACGTTCCCTATAAGGTACGCGCCTGTGCAATTGCACACTGCTCACGCGTCCTCTGCGCACAAAACCGAATGAAAACATAAGCGCATAACAGTGTGCACGTCTGCCGTCGCTCACATGTGCGCCACTGAATGCTCAAGGAGTTTTGGCGTTTGCTCACACATGAAAAATTGGAGGGAAAATTGGATGTAACACAGTGGTGAACATGTCCTTTCCCAACTACTTTGGCACGTGTTGCAGCCATGAAATTCTAAGTTAATTGTTATTTGCAAAAAAAAAAAAAAAGTTTATGAGTTTGAACACTAAATATCTTGTCTTTGATGATGATGATGGATTAGATTTATATCGTGCTTTTCTATTGTTAGATACTCAAAGCGCTCACAGAGAAGTGGGAACCCATCATTCATTCACACCTGGTGGTGGTAAGCTACATCTGTAGCCACAGCTGCTCTGGGGTAGACTGACGGAAGCGTAGCTGCCAGTTTGCGCCTGCGGCCCATCCGACCACCACCAATCATTCATTCATCATTCATTCACCAGTGTGAATGGCACCGGGGGCAAGGGTGAAGTGTCTTGCCCAAGGACACAACGGCAGCGATTTGGATGTCAATAAGTGGGAAGCGAACCTGCAACCCTCAGGTTTCTGGCACGGCTGCTCTACCCACTACGCCATGCCGCCCCTACTTTGTAGTGCATTCAATTGAATATGGGTTGAAAAGGATTTGCAAATCATTGTATTCCGTTTACATTTATATCTACATCCATCCATCCATCCATTTTCTACCGCTTATTCCCTTTCGGGGTCGCGGGGGGCGATTTGAGACGTTATTTTGCGGCCCCCACCTTAATATTAAAAGTTGAATGTTAGTGTGGCCGCGAGTTTTTATATGAATGGCGCTTGACAGTGTTGTGTTATTTGGGCCAAAAATGTCTCTTTCAACGTTCTGGGTTGCCTACCCCTGCGTTAGTGGAAAAGCGGCAACAGAGACGTTGCTATGGAGACTAGGGTGCATTCACACCGCGACACCTGTCCATCAGTAATAACAGTCCTCGATAACCTGGACCAAATCAAATTGTTGGGTTTTTTTTGGGTTTTTTTACATTTGCCTTGCCTGACACGATGAACACTACATATATTTCTATGTGACGCAGTCACTTTTTTTCGCTCGCTATTCCGGTGTGACGCCAAATTTGTGCCCTGCGAAATAAAAGCTCAGGGGGGGGGTGCGCATGCGCGCACCTGCGCAGTCCAGTGCCCAGTGACCAGCCGGGCAGTTTTTTTGGCAGGGCGGCATCATTGACAAACCAAGGTGTGTGTAGCGAGAGAGAGACCATCCTAGTAGTGTTTAGCGAGACTCTGAAGATTTGTTTGTTTGTGGACAATATATATCACAGTAACTTTGGTATGATACGTTTTTTCTTTTAGCGAACAATATCAGCAAATCCAAGTTTAATTAATGAGTATACCTCGTCTGCACTCTCACTGAGGCCACAGGGGCAATTATTTGGCAAGCCGTCCCATACCCACTGTATACAATAGGGTGGGCATTAGAGATGCGCGGTTTGCGGTCTCATCCGCGGAGTCCGCGGGTCGGGCGGTTGACATGACGAAGAAATAGATTTTAATTGGATTCGGGCGGGTGGCGGTTGAACCATCCGGAGACATTTGATATACATGGTACTGGGATCGGTATCCTATGCCATTCAAAGAGCCATTTAGACCCGTGTCATAAGGCGAAGAAGTCAATAGGAGACGCTATTGTTCTCTTGAATGACTGCCGGCAGTCACCCAGATATTAAATAGTGCGTGCTATGAAGCCATTGGCTTTGTCGCCTTCTACACCATACACGCTCTGCTTGTCAGTCCAGCATCATGTTGTGTGTGGCTTCCGCGGTAATACGCACACGGCTGCAAGGCATACTGGGTGACACAGAATACACTAATGGTCGTGATATAAATAATTTTAACACTCTTAGTAATATGCGCCACGCTTTGAAGCCACACCAATTAAGAACGACAAACACATTTCGGGAGAACATCCTCACAGTAACACAACATAACCGCAACACAACAAATACCCATAATCCTTTGTATTCATGACACTTCCTGAATATTTTATACACCCCAAACCCCCCCCCGTGCGTCGGTAAGGTGGGCGGGGTTGGGGGCGCGGGGGTGTCAAATCTATTCAGGATTTGTCATATATACAAAGGATTATGGGTATTAGTTGTGTTGCGTTTATGTTGTGTTACTGTGAGGATGTTCTCCCGAAATGTGTTTGTCAATCTTGTATTGTGTGGCTTCATAGGGTGGCGCATATTAGTAAGTGATAAAGTCGTTTATATCATTCTGTGTCACCCAGTATGCCTTTCAATCTCATACGTGTGATTGCGTAAGCTGCACACAACATGTTGCCGGACCAACAATCGGTTCGTACATGTTGTTGAAGGTGTCAAAGGCAATGTCTTCACAGCATGCCCAAATTCTTGTCGTCAGGATGAATGCTACTGAATAGTCGCGAGAACCTTAACGGCTCCAATTGACTACACTACTCTGTGAAACAGTTTTGAATAGCTCTGAGAATGGTAAAGGTGGCTAACCTCTGATGTATTTCAGCGGGCGGTTGGCGGGCGGGTACGGTCCGGATAAAATGTTGGTTCGGGTGGGTGGCGGGTGGATTACGATTTTGATGATATATTTGCCTATCCGCGCATCTCTAGTGGGCATATATTTCGCACTTAAGGCGCTAAATATATGCCCCGACACGCTGGGGCACCTATTTCGCAGCGAGCACTTATTTCGCTTGGAACGACACACATTGCAGAAATAATATTATTCTCAGTGCGTCGGCTAAATACAAATATATTCCATGCTGTGGAGTACGCACATTTGTTTTTAGGAAATCTTTTCTTGCGGCACCCAGACTCTGCATCCAGTGGCCCCCAGGTAAAGTGAGTTTGAGACCCCTGATTTAAGGTAATAAATCACAAATACACAATTTGTGTATTGTTCACAGAATGTAGACTGTCCATGTCTTTGTAAGTGGTTCAACAAAACTAACTTCAACAGCCAGCAAAGGACCAATATTTTGATGCCTTCCTCCACTGGAAATCTACATCTTTAAAACTACTGAAATAAGATGCCATAATTAAACTTATGTGTATATCTTGGGGTTCTGAATATATTTAAATTACCTCTTTTTTTTAATCAATCATGAGAATCAACACCTCCAAGTCCGAGTCCATGGTTCTCCCCCGGAAAAGGGTGGAGTGCCATCTCCGGGTTGGGGAGGAGACCCTGCCCCAAGTGGAGGAGTTCAAGTACCTCGGAGTCTTGTTCACGAGTGAGAGAAGAGTGGATGGTGAGATCGACAGGCGGATCGGTGCGGCGTCTTCAGTAATGCGGACGCTGTATCGATCCGTTGTGGTGAAGGAGGAGCTGAGCCGGAAGGCAAAGCTCTCAATTTACCAGTCGATCTACGTTCCCATCCTCACCTATGGTCATGAGCTTTGGGTCATGACCGAAAGGATAAGATCACGGGTACAAGCGGCCCAAATGAGTTTCCTCCGCCGGGTGGCGGGTCTCTCCCTTAGAGATAGGGTGAGAAGCTCTGTCATCCGGGAGGAACTCAAAGTAAAGCCACTGCTCCTCCACATGGAGAGGAGCCAGATGAGGTGGTTCGGGCATCTGGTCAGGATGCCACCCGAACGCCTCCCTAGGGAGGTGTTTAGGGCACGTCCAACTGGTAGGAGGCCATGGGGAAGACCCAGGACACGTTGGGAAGACTATGTCTCCCGGCTGGTCTGGGAACGCCTCGGGATCCCCCGGGAAGAGCTGGACGAAGTGGCTGGGGAGAGGGAAGTCTGGGTTTCCCTGCTTAGGCTGTTGCCCCCGCGACCTGACCTCGGATAAGCGGAAGAAGATGGATGGATGGATGGATGTTTAAAAAGGGGCGGTATAGCTCGGTTGGTAGAGTGGCCGTGCCAGCAACCTGAGGGTTGCAGGTTCAATTCCCGCTTCCGCCATCCTAGTCACTGCCGTTGTGTCCTTGGGCAAGACACTTTACCCACCTGCTCCCAGTGCCACCCACACTGGTTTAAATGTAACTTAGATATTGGGTGTCACTATGTAAAGTGCTTTGAGTCACTAGAGAAAAGCGCTATATAAATAGAATTCACAAAAAAAGAAGGTAAAAGCATATACTAGCATATTCTCATAGTATTTTCACCTTTAAATGCAATTATACAAAAAATAGCAGGAAAAAACAATCAAATCTATTACATGAGCAATGTGGAAGTATAATTACACAATCTCGTGTCTTGGTAATTCTATTGGAAAGAAAAAGCTTGGTCGACAAGATGATTCTTTACTGTGCACCGAGAGTCAGGTGATAAAGGACAATGTGGGGAGGTGGACAGGGTTTCACATTGGCAGCCGGTCAAAATGGGTTTATTTAAAGTAAGTGATTGAACAAAAGGCTGCTGCGGAGAGGTGTTTATCTTTAATTCAAGTAGTGTCTGAAAGAACATCTGCAAACCTAACCTCGACCTGCCATGGCACAACAGGGGAAAGGATGAACCCCTGGTGTCTGTTTACCATATCCATGTCTGGCACACTTTGACACAATCGCACACACACATTTCTCCAACAAAGAAAGACAGAAGAGGGGGGAAAAATATCTGCGTACGTCCAAT
This sequence comes from Nerophis ophidion, assembly GCF_033978795.1. Taxonomy (NCBI): domain Eukaryota; kingdom Metazoa; phylum Chordata; class Actinopteri; order Syngnathiformes; family Syngnathidae; genus Nerophis; species Nerophis ophidion. The sequence continues at coordinate 41,922,469 of NC_084632.1, forward strand.
CTTTGATTCACTATCAATAAAACACCAACAAACTACATAGGACAATTGTAATACAATTATATAGTATTTTTAGCTTAACCACTTGATTGATATCCAACCAATAAGTGATGTATTGGATGTTGATATTTATGCTTTGAGTAAGTGTTCTAGTCTTCTTAGGATACAGTAAGTTTGAGTGTTTATACAAACGGAAAAGACTACTCTTACCGATAGAGTTTCTGATGATGTTTTCTGTCACCACACTCCTTGATTAGCAATTAAACAGAACCAAAGACGATCTCACTGCTCTCGTTCACCTTACATCTCTCTTTCGCGTGCTCCCTGGAAGTGTTTTATTTGTAGACATAGGCAATCATTGTATTCCACAAATATGGTTTTAGCGTTCTCATTCAGCTTCATTTCTTAATGTCTTATATAGGGGGTGTTACGGTACACAAAAATCTTGGTTCGGTACGTACCTCGGTTTAGAGGTCACGGTTCGGTTAATTTTCGGTACAGGAAGAAAACAACAATATATACATTTCTTGGTTATTTATTTACCAAATTTGTAAACGATGGCATAGAATACATATACACACAGGGTCCATTGCCAGGGTGAATGTGGTCGAAATACTGTATATAAAATAAAAACTAAAATAAGATAAGGCTCAGAATGGTTTCTTAAAAAACCTTTCTATATATAAAGTGCTTTTTTTGATTGATTGAGACTTTTATTAGCAGATTGCACAGTACAGAACATATTCAGTACAATTGACCACTAAATGGTAACACACCAATAAGTTTTTCAACTTGTTTAAGTCGGGGTCAAAGTTAATCAACATTAAACTGCCTCAAGTTGTTGCTCAGATTAAAAAAAATGACACAAGTTTATTCTACATATAAAAAGTGCAACATTAAACAGTTTCAAGTCAACTCAGCCTCATATTAACTTTTCTTTCCCACTCAGCCTGGTTAACTTGGCATTAAGAGGATATAAAATGATAAATGGGTTGTACTTGTATAGCGCTTTTCTACCTTCAAGGTACTCAAAGCGCTTTGACACTACTTCCACATTTACCCATTCACACACACATTCACACACTGATGGAGGGAGCTGCCATGCAAGGCGCCAACCAGCACCCATCAGGAGCAAGGGTGAAGTGTCTTGCTCAGGACACAACGGACGTGACGAGGTTGGTTCTAGGTGGGATTTGAACCAGTGACCCTCGGGTTGCGCACGGCCACTCTCCCCACTGCGCCACGCCGTTCCTCAATGTTCTTCCACCATAGACGTGGGTCAAAATCTAGTTTTTAATCCAATTTGGACTTAAATCTGCTGCTATAAAAACATTTGTCATTGCTTCAGCCCTGCCTGACTCGCAGAGGAGAGGCTTCTTGAATGTGGTGGTGACACTTCAAATGGGTTAACGTGTTTTACCCTCTGCATGACCTGCTACCTCCAACACGAGGCAGCCGCACTACATTGTGAAGTGAAGTGAATTATATTTATATAGCGCTTTTCTCTAGTGACTCAAAGCGCTTTACATAGTGATACCCAATATCTAAGATACATTTAAACCAGTGTGGGTGGCACCGGGGGCAGGTGGGTAAAGTGTCTTGCCCAAGGACACAACGGCAGTGACTAGGATGGCGGAAGCGGGAATCGATCCTGCAACCCTCAAGTTGCTGGCACAGCCACTCTACCAACCGAGCTATACCGAAGAACCAACATAAGCTGGCTGAACCCGAGCCCAAAGCCTTGACAAAGAGACTTAAAAACCCTACCCTGCACAATGCAATTAAGCTGTATAATGACACTATCTAATTAAATAAGTAATACAGTCATATACCTGAATGCTAATAGTTTCCATGCAGCTTCCATGTTTTTTTATATAAAATACTGTCTGTTCTTTTCATTTTTTTTTATTTTTGTTTGTTTGATATTTATTGTAAAGTTTAGCTGTTTTTTTCAGTGGGGGCTAGAGTCCACTGCAAGCATGAATTAATAAAGTCAAGTCAAGTCGAGTCAAGAGTAGTATTTGTCAGCATGTGCGGTGAGTGTGTGGGCGAGCGAGGTGAGGGAGCGGTAGGTGAGTGTGGGGAGTGGCTTGTGTTTTGTTGGATTGGTTGTGTGCAAGACCTTAATAAAGCCACGATTTGCAACTAATCGCCGGACCTTTCATTTACCCTGGAGTCCGGAGCTGTGGAGAGCCACTGCCGGGTAGAGTGTAGAGTTTTGCCCCCGAGAATACATCAGCCCTGGAGGAGTGTCTCCCCTGCGCTCCTCGGGCCGGAAGCAGGAAAGGTGCAACACATGTTTGACGTGTTGTCAGGAGCAGCTGCTGAACAATGTTGGCAGACCTCCGTCCTCCATTGTTGTATCGCGCAGCCAAAGTGTTCCCAAACGGGAGATCTTAACAGCTCTCAAATTCTTAGATCCCTCTCTTTTTCTAACTTCCCAATGATCATTTTGCATCATTTAATGTTACAAATATATTTGTAGATTTTCTGTAGTCTTAATCAATGTTTTAATACATGCCAACTGGTTCCAGTATAAACCTGCCAGCAAACAGAAGTCTTCTACATGCAGGTCCAGTCTGCTAAGATCTCCAGACAATCCTTTGTGAGCTTTTGTATAATCAATTAAACATGCACAGACATACCTGCATTTTCCACAGCTGTTTTTGTCATGATTTTTAAAACAATTATCTTTTCTTGTGCCTGCACAGATTACAAACTGTTGATTTCCAATTGCTGGCGTTATCCTCCTGCATGCTGTGAGTAGCACATTTCTGAGAGCAATCTTTGCGGCATAGCTCATCAGGCGGATTGGGCCATTTTCACTACAATGAAAATGAACTGAGCCAGAACCTCTGGAAATGTTCCTCGAACATATTTATGACATCCATTAGTTTCTCAACACTATACTCTTCCGGAGCATCGATCCTCTCGAGCACAACCCCATTTTGATCAGATGCCTTGTAACTCAGGGCTTCACGGTGGCAGAGGGGTTAGTGCGTCTGCCTCACAATACGAAGTTCCTGCAGTCCTGGGTTCAAATCCAGGCTCGGGATCTTCCTGTGTGGAGTTTGCATGTTCTCCCCGTGAATGTGTGGGTTCCCTCCGGGTACTCCGGCTTCCTCCCACTTCCAAAGACATGCACCTGGGGATAGGCCCCTCCCACCTCCAAAGACATGCACCTGGGGATAGGTTGATTGGCAACACTAAAATTGGCCCTAGTGTGTGAATGTGAGTGTGAATTTTGTCCGTCTATCTGTGTTGGCCCTGCGATGAGGTGGCGACTTGTCCAGGGTGTACCCCGCCTTCCGCTCGATTGTAGCTGAGATAGACGCCAGCGCCCCACGCGACCCCAAAAGGGAATAAGCGGTAGAAAATGGATGGATGGATGGGCCTTGTAACTCCACAGTTTAGATTGGATTTCAGAAATGTGGGGCCTTCCATTGATTCTGGAACATTTGGCATAGTCTCTCTCATATTGTGAAATAACTCTCCTATATACTCTCCAAAACTATAGGATATAGGAAGCTTTTGAATTTTTGCACCCATAACTTACATGTTCTGCCTTTCTGCCAGAACTGTGATCAATCTGTGAAGTGAAGTGAATTATATTTATATAGCGCTTTTCTCTAGTGACTCAAAGCGCTTTACATGGTGAAACCCAATATCTAAGTTACATTTAAACCAGTGTGGGTGGCACTGGGAGCAGGTGGGTAAAGTGTCTTGCCCGAGGACACAACGGCAGTGACTAGGATGGCGGAAGTGGGAATCGAACCTGCAACCCCCAAGTTGCTGGCACGGCCACTCTACCAAACGAGCTATACCGTTACACACTGTAATGTTTGCTAAGTCACCTTCTGATCATTAATACAGTCTATTATTTGCTTCTCTACATTTCTACATTCTCTAACCTTTTGTTTAATCCCAAAATACCAATATCCACTGCCGTACATTTCTGAAGCGTACTTTGGTCTTTATTAAGCAAAGTGTCTTTGACTATCTGGACTAAAATGTCTGTCACTGTATCCCATTTTGTCTTGTCCTCTTCATCAAAAAGTCCTTAAACTATTTTTAACCTGGACAGAAGATTGAAATAAAAAAATCAGGCTTTGAATGTTTTCCAAAGTCCAGCTTTTGTACTGGATTCTTGTTCACTTCAAATGTTTGGGTTTTCATTGGAGTGTGGTTAACATAAGTGTGAGTTTTTATACAATTCACTGCATTCTTCAATCTGTTGTCTGTCTGGTTCTTTGAGAGCTCCTCATCCAAGTATACAACCTTCGGGGGTGCTCTTTCTACTGAGTAATTGTGATGAGCATGTCCTTCCACTCACACCATTGCACCCGTCTGTCTCTATGAGCATTTCGTTCTCATTAATAAGGATTTAATCAGTAAAATCATTTAAGTGCCCTCTTAAAACTCATTTGTATACTCTAGCCCAGGGGTCTCAAACTCACTTTACCTGGTTAATGTGGTGTTACGGCAGTGGGCCAGCTCTAATGTTAATTTGATATTATCTCAAGGGCCAAAGGAAATTACACGGCGGGACAAATTTGGCCCGCGGGCCAGAGTTTGACACCCATGTCCTTATGGATCGTGCAGCCCTTTGAGACATTTGTCTTTAAGGGCTATATAGGTCAACTTTGAATGAGAACCTTACAAGATCTTATAGATGACATCATTCTCTTTGTCTGTACTCTGTCGTTTTAAGGTGTGTTATCATCATTGTCACCGACGTCCCACTGGGTGTGAGTTTTCCTTGCCCTTATGTGGGCCTACCGAGGATGTCGTAGTGGTTTGTGCAGCCCTTTGAGACACTAGTGACTTAGGGCGATATAAATGAACATTGATTGATTGATATTATGATGGCTAGATAGACACCCTGGTATTTTGACAAGCAAACCTCAGTCGACAGGCCTTGTGCAGTGGCGGCAGCTGTTGTTTTAAGTAGGGGAAGCTCAATTTCAGCTAATCTTTAACCCATACTTGTCAACATTTGCATTTCTAAATAGGGGAAATAAAAAAGTAAAACCGGGCTTTAGATTAGAACCGAACTCATGTCCCTTTGACTCAAAAAAAAGTGTCCCTAACTAATTAGACCTTTATTCTGACATATTTTCTCAATGTAAAGCACTTTGAGTCACTTGAGAAAAAGTGCTATATAAATATAATGCACTTTACTTTTTCCTACATAATCGCCTCAGCATTCCAAATATAGATATGACATGAGATAGGCCACAGCCACCCCCACAAAATCCCAGGAAAAAACAGGACCATTAAGACGATGGGAAGAAAGGACAGAAAACGTGATTCCCCTGCAAAAACATGAATGTTGTCAGGAATGCTCCAAACAAGATTACCTCTCCAATAACCGATCAAAAATAAAAAGATGCCAGACTGTACAAAGAAAATGTCACTTAGAGGATTGTGAAATCCTCCATATCAACTCAACAACGAAATGAAACTTGAAAAATACTCTGGCAGGGATTTATATTCCAAGATTGCAGATTCACTCATTTTGCTGTCAATCAGAAAGGGATTCAGCCTCAGACAGATCATCCACTCATCATGCGGAAACCCAACCTCCAGGCCAGCTAAGGCCAAGCTCACTTCCCGTACACTTCCAGAGAAACTTGGCATCCGTTGGTCGGGATATAGCCCGGCATTGATCCAGTGCCTAGTTTGGCTGCCGTGGAACAACCCACTCTACGCTTCCCCAGTGAAGTAGATGGAAGCTCAGACTACACACTGTTTACAGCACTTTGATACTACCACAGTGAATTTTAAAAAAGTCATCAGTTGTTATAAATGTAGGTAATTCAGAACAAAAGATGAAAGCCTTCCAGCACATACACTATTTAGTCAACAAAATGTGAACAGAAAAGTACTTTTTTTCCACATTTTCAGAGAAGCCGAGCCTCCCTTGCAGTCTTAGAGCAATCACCACCGGCCTAGTAAATTATAACCCTTCACATTTCCATATGTCTGGATCATTAATAGATCAGTACATCGTTCATGTTAATTGCCTCCTAATGTTATAATTTTGAAACCATAAATCATGATTTATCAATCTGTTATCCATCACTGTTTGACAATTAGGTCCGTGTAGAATCAGTGTTGCCATTGCCTACTTACTGTCATTCAAAGTCCATCCATACATCCATTTTCTACTGCTTGTCCCTTTTGGGGTTGCGGGGGGTGCTGGAGCCTATCTCAGCTGCATTCGGGCGGAAGGCTGGGTACACCCTGGACAAGTCGCCACCTCAGCGTAGGGCAGGTTAATCATTGAAAGTGATGAACTAAATTAATTGTTGATAAATTGATGCATCTACTTCTTATTATATATCAATATTAATACATATTGTACTGTGATAAATGGTTACTCGTACTAAAACCAGTAATAGTTTAACATTACAGCTTATCCCCTGCTTTCTACAGCAGAGTTTATCAACCACTGTGCTGCGGCACACTAGTGTGCCTTGAGATACGGTCTGGTGTGCCGTGGGAGATGATCTAATTTCACATATTTGGGTTAAAAATATTTTTTGAAAACCAGTAATTATAGTCTGCAAATGATGTGTTGTTGTTGTTGAGTGTGGGTGCTGTCTAGAGCTCGGCAGAGTAACCGTGTAATAGTCTTCCATATCAGTAGATGGCAGCAGGTAGCTAATTGCTTTTTAGATGTTAGAGTGCAGGTAAAAAATGTGTCTAATGCTTAAAACAAAAATAGACAAAAGGTGAGTGCTGCTAAGAAAAGGCATTGGAAGCTTAGGGATGGCTATGCAGAACGAAACTAAAACTGAACTGGCTACAAAGTAAACAAAAACAGAATGCTGGACGAGAGCAAAGACTTACTGTGGAGCAAAGACAGCGTCCACAAAGTACATCCGAACATGACATGACAATCAACAATGTCCCCACAAAGAAGGATAAAAACAACTGAAATATTATTGATTGCTAAAACTGAGGTAGAAGCGAGAAATATCGCTCAAAAGGAAGACATGAAACTGCTACAGGAAAATACCAAAAAATGAGAAAAAGCCACCAAAATAGGAGCGCAAGACAAAAACTAAAACACTACACAGTAGAGATGCGCGGATAGGCAATTATATGACCCGAAACCGCATCACAAAAGTCGTCATCCACCCGCCACCCACCCGAACCAACATTTCCTCAAAGCCACACCCACCCGCCCGTTGTTATATATCTAATATAAACGATGCAAGGCATTAGTGAGGTTAGAAAGTGTAACTCCCTCCAAATAGCACAGACACGATGGCTTTCTTGAACTGATTTATTTGTAGGCTTCCTTTCCCTTCAAATTCACCGTGAAAACTGTAATAAATAAAGCACGTTACAAACGTAAAAATAATAACATGCACAGCATGTGGATCAAACATTTTACCAAGTAAAATACCAACAAATGTCAAATACCTCGTTGGCCATACCCGGAAGTATCTTCCTTACATCCGCCGACAGACCAAACGAGACACTTCAAAATAAAAGTATGCCCACATACTGTTTCAAAGAGTGCTGCTCGTTTTTCGTATGTGGGTAACAACATTTAACTATTTATAAATGGTTGATTTCTATAGGCTAGTAAGGTAAAGTGTTGTAGCTGACAAGTTTGGGCTACCTTGCTTCTGCAGCCTTCATCAGAAGTGTCACGTGATGTTAGCGTGACGTTGTCTGTGACGTGTTATATGGATTGTACCATCAAAAGTTGTCAGGTAAAAAACTTTAGCTACTAGCCTATATAAATCAACCATTTATAAATACACGTCAGTAGGCTAAACGAACCTCTTCAACATAACATTTAACTATGTATAATGTAGCGGCTGGCTACGGGGTGTTAGCCAATGACTTTGGCTGGGGGGCGGGACTTCCGGGAGAGATAGGGAAGTGACGTTATCGACAGGAAGTGAGAGTTTGAGTTGTCCCGGGAAAAGCGTTAGAGACATGAGAGCTGTTGTGTGGTTGTAATACATCTTGTGCAATAAAGACAAGACAAACAAAGAAGTTTTATGAGCCTACATTCCTGGGATTATCCATCCATCCATCCATCTTCTTCCGCTTATCCGAAGTCGGGTCGCGGGGGCAGCAGCCTAAGCAGGGAAGCCTAGACTTCCCTCTCCCCAGCCACTTCGTCTAGCTCTTCCCGGGGGATCCCGAGGCGTTCCCAGGCCAGCCGGGAGACATAGTCTTCCCAACGTGTCCTGGGTCTTCCCCGTGGCCTCCTACCGGTTGGACGTGCCCTAAACACCTCCCTCGGGAGGCGTTCGGGTGGCATCCTGACCACCTCATCTGGCTCCTCTCCATGTGGAGGAGCAGCGGCTTTACTTTGAGTTCCTCCCGGATGACAGAGCTTCTCACCCTATCTCTAAGGGAGAACCCCGCCACCCGGCGGACGAAACTCATTTGGGCCGCTTGTACCCGTGATCTTATCCTTTCAGTCATGACCCAAAGCTCATGACCATAGGTGAGGATGGGAACGTAGATCGACCGGTAAATTGAGAGCTTTGCCTTCCGGCTCAGCTCCTTCTTCAGCACAACAGATCGGTACAACGTCCGCATTACTGAAGACGCCGCACCGATCCGCCTGTCGATCTCACGATCCACTCTTCCCTCACTCGTGAACAAGACTCCTAGGTACTTGAACTCCTCCACTTGGGGCAGGGTCTCCTCCCCAACCCGGAGATGGCACTCCACCCTTTTCCGGGAGAGAACCATGGACTCGGACTTGGAGGTGCTGATTCTCATTCCGGTCGCTTCACACTCGGCTGCGAACCGATCCAGTGAGAGCTGAAGATCCTGGCCAGATGAAGCCATCAGGACCACATCGTCTGCAAAAAACAGAGACCTAATCCCGCGGCCACCAAACCGGAACCCCTCAATGCCTTGACTGCGCCTAGAAATTTCGGTGCCAAAGGGCAACCTTGGCGGAGTCCAACCCTCACTGGAAACGTGTCCGACTTACTGCCAGCAATGCAGACCAAGCTCTGACACTGATCATACAGGTATCGGACCGCCATAATAAGACAGTCCGATACCCCATACTCTCTGAGCACTCCCCACAGGACTTCCTGGGATTATTACAATAGATATTTCCGAATCGGTTCAACGGCCACCCGCCCGAATGTATTTAAAATCAATTTTTTCGTCATGTCACCCGCCCGACCCGCGGTTTATCCGCAAACCGCGCATCTCTACTACACACAAAAAAACAGCAAAACACTCTTAATAAATCACGGCGTGATGTGACAGGTCGTGACAGTACTTTGAGACAAGAGCTATATCGATGCATGCTTGGTTATGGTTTAAAGTTCTATCTAACAACTTTCTACTGTCAACTGAGTTGTTTTTTAATGATTTCTGCTGATGGTGTGCCTCCAAATTTTTGCCACGCAAAAAATGTGCTTTGGCTCAAAAAAGGTTGAAAAACACTGTTCTACAGTACCTCTTTGGCTCCTTTCCTGCCTTTGACTGAGCAAATGGAGAGGCAAAGTCTGGCAGCACGGGGGATGTCCGGGATGTACATGTCATAGGTCAGCCACTCATTCCATCTGCAGATAAACAACACAAGTGTGGAGAACAATGAATTACAAGCAGACAGTAACATAGACTGATGTAGATTGCAGTCACCAATCGTAATCAAAAGCTAAAATAGCAGTGCAAAAATGGTAAAAGCTTGTGCTAATAAGAATAAGCAAATGGTGGAAAAGTGTTAATTTACCTGGGGTTGGAGCAGGGCACTCTTTGTGTGTTCACATTGTCACACATCTGTTCTCCTCCATGGTAAATGCCTGTTCTCACATAAATCTACATTATTGTAAAAAGAAAATACAGTAATTACCATGATGATCAAAACTGTGAGTATATACTGTTTTACATTCAACTATTCGACTTTTTATGAAGTGTGTATTTAAAAATTGTGTACAGAAATGGTAAAAGGTTTTAGAAATAATTCTTAATACTTGCAATGTACAGCGGCGATCAAAAGTGTACATACACTTGTAAAGAACATCATGGCTGTCTTGAGTTTACAATCATTTCTACAACTCTTGTTTTTTTGTGATAGAGTAATTAGATTAGATTAGATTAGATAGTACTTTATTTATTCCGTCAGGACAGTTCCTTCTGGAAAATTAAAATTTTCAGCACAATCCCATTCAAGTTTAGACAAACATTACAGGGAGACAGAACAGGATCGCTGACGGGTCTGCCGGCTTCCAGCGCCCCTTACAAAAAAGGTGAGATACAGGTAAACAAGGAGGGGAATGGGAGAAAAAAATAGAAGATTAAAATAAAATAAAAAAATCGGTCTTAGCCTGGGCCCTGGAGAGGGGGTGCAGACTGAGGCCAAGGGAAAAAAACAACAACTCATAGCCATGGTACACATCCCTCTTCCATGTGTGTAAGAGGGAAACATCAAACATCAAAGAACACAGAGGACATTAAAGACATTAAAGCAGCAGATACAACCAAACACTTCTACATACAGCTATGAATAAAAAGTAAAAGAAGCATATACACTGTGGTGGCCTCTGCGGTGTTCCACGCCATCGTCCGCTGGGGTGGAGGGAGTATGGCCAGAGACAGGAGCAGACCCAACAAAGCAACCAAGGGAGCCGACTCCACTCTCGGCCAGTGTCCAGTCCGCATGGATGAGCGAGGATACGTCCAAGGTGACTGAGGTGTCCGACACATGCTCACCCAGCCAAGACACCACGAAGCCTCTCTGTCCCAGCGCTCAGTGCTAGCACCGCAGCCCTGTCCCCTCATCCGCATCTCCTCCAGTCTCTCCAAACTCTGAAGTCCTGTCCCCTCATCCGCATCTCCTCCAGTCTCTCCAAACTCTGAAGTCCTGTCCCCTCATCCGCATCTCCTCCAGTCCCTCCAAACCGACTCCGGTGTGGCAGAGACCCAGCAGCTGGTCTCCATGGCCAAAAGGAGGCAGATCCAGAAGTCCACAAAAAAAGCACCACAGAGGTCACGAAAGTGGCACCCCTTGTCACACAGTCCCAAAGGGTCCCGGACCAAAAGGCAAAAAAATATAATAAGACATGAAAACAAGAGGGAAACACAAAAGGATGACACAAGAGCACAGAGTTCATGCCAACAGCAGCCACTACAGTAGCGCCATCTTGGGGAAAAAAAAAAAAAAAAAATTGGAGCACATACTTGTTGCTCACAAAACACATTCATGAAGTTTGGTAATTTTATGAATTTATTATGGCTCTACTGAAAATGTGAGCAAATATGCTGGGTCAAAAGTATACATCCAACAATGTTAATATTTGCTTACATGTCCTTTGGCAAGTTTCACTGCAATAAGGCGCTTTTGGTAGCCATACACAAGCTTCTGCTTGAATTTTTGACCACTCCTCTTGACAAAATTGTTGCAGTTCAGCTAAATTTGTTGTTTTTCGACATGGACTTGTTTCTTCAGCATTGTCCACACGTTTAAGTCATGACTTTGGGAAGTTCATTCTAAAACCTTCATTCTAGCCTGATTTAGCCATTCTTTTACCACGTTTGACGTGTGTTTGGGGTCATTGTCATGTTGGAAAACCCAAATTCGCCCAAGACCCAACCTCCGGGCTGATGATTTTAGCTTGTCCTGAAGAATTTGGAGGTAATCCTCCTTTTTCATTGTCCCATTTAAAGCACCAGTTCCATTGGCAGCAAAACAGGCCCCAGAGCATAATACTACCGCCACCATGCTTGACAGTGGGAATGGTGTTCCTGGGATTAAAGGCCTCACCTTTTCTCTTCTGAACGTATTGCTGGGTATTGTGGCCAAACAGCTCCATTTTTGTTTCATCTGACATCACATGGACAAAGATAAGACCTTCTGGAGGAAAGTTTTGTGGTCAGATGAAACGTAAAATTAACTGTTTGGCCACAATACCCAGAAATATGTTTGGAGGAGAAAAGGTGAGGCCTTTAATCCCAGGAACACTACTCGTCGGGACCCAAGATGGACCGCTCGCCTGTGTATCGGTTGGGGACATCTCTACGATGCTGATCCGACTCCGCTTGGGATGGTTTCCTGTGGACGGGACTCTCGCTGCTGTCTTGGATCCGCTTGAACTGAACTCTCGCGGCTGTGTTGGAGCCACTATGGATTGAACTTTCACAGTATCATGTTAGACCCGCTCGACATCCATTGCTTTCGGTCCCCTAGAGGGGGGGTTGCCCACATTTGAGGTCCTCTCCAAGGTTCTCATAGTCATCATTGTCACTGGCGTCCCACTGGGTGTGAATTCTCCTTGCCCTTATGTGGGTTCTTCCGAGGATGTCGTAGTCGTAGTGGTTTGTACAGTGATTTGAGACATTTGTGATTTAGGGCCATATAATGGTCCGATCCGGTGGCCATGTACTGCTCGCCCGTGTATCGGCTGGGGACATCTCTGCGCTGCTGATCCGCCTCCGCTTGGGATGGTTTCCTGCTGGCTCCGCTGTGAACGGGACTCTCGCTGCTGTGTTGGATCCGCTTTGGACTGGACTCTTGCGACTGTGTTGGAGCCACTATGGATTGAACTTTCACAGTATCATGTTAGACCCGCTCGACATCCATTGCTTTCGTCCTCTCCAAGGTTCTCATAGTCATCATTGTCACCGACGTCCCACTGGGTGTGAGTTTTCCTTGCCCTTATGTGGGCCTACCGAGGATGTCGTAGTGGTTTGTGTTGTGGTTTGTGCAGCCCTTTGAGACACTAGTGATTTAGGGCTATATAAGTAAACATTGATTGATTGATAAATAAACATTGATTGATTGATATTCCTACCGTCAAGCATGGTGATAATATTATGCTCTGGGCCTGGTCTGCTGCCAATGGAACTGGTGCTTTACAGAGAGTAAATGGGACAATGAAAAAGGAGGATTACCTCCAAATTTTTCAGGACAAGCTAAAATCATCAGCCTGGTGGTTGGGTCTTGGGCGCAGTAGGGTGTTCAAACACGACAATGACCCCAAACACACGTCAAAAGTGGTAAAGGAATGGCTAAATCAGGCTAGAATGAAGGTTTTAGAATGGCCTTCCCAAAGTCCTGACTTAAACATGTGGACAATGCTGAAGAAACAAGTCCATGTCAGAAATCCAACAAATTTAGCTGAACTGCACCAATTTTGTCAAGGGAGTGGTCAGAAATTCAAGCAGAAGCTTGTGGATGGCTACCAAAAGCGCCTTATTGCAGTGAAACTTGCCAAGGCACATGTAAGCAAATATTAACATTGCTGCACGTATACTTTTGACCCAGCACATTTGCTCATATTTTCAGTAGAACCATAATAAATTCATAAAAGAAGCAAACTTAATGAATGTGTTTTTTGAGCAACAAGTATGTGCTTCAATCACTCTATCACAAAGAAATAAGAGTTGTAGAAATGATTGGAAGTTTAAGACAGCCAAGACATTATGTTCTTTACCAGTGTATGTAAACTTTTGATCTCGACTGTATATTCCCAATGCTAAACATGTTAAGTAAACTGAGACCGGGTGAGGGACTGCGGATGGAAATTAGCATACTTGCTATAATCCGCCTTATTTACACATTTTTTGTTGTGTCTAGCTCCAGCCTATCTTGCCGATTGTATTGTACCGTATGTCCCGGCAAGAAATCTGCGTTCAAAAGACTCCGGCTTATTAGTGATTCCTAGAGCTCAAAAAAAGTCTGCGGGCTATAGAGCGTTTTCCGTTCGGGCTCCAGTACTCTGGAATGCCCTCCCGGTAACAGTTCGAGATGCTACCTCAGTAGAAGCATTTAAGTCTCATCTTAAAACTCATCTGTATACTCTAGCCTTTAAATAGACCTCCTTTTTAGACCAGTTGATCTGCCGCTTCTTTTCTTTCTCCTATGTCCCCCCCTCCCTTGTGGAGGGGGTCCGGTCCGATGACCATGGATGAAGTACTGACTGTCCAGAGTCGAGACCCAGGATGGACCGCTCGTCGGGACCCAGGATGGACCGCTCGCCTGTATCGGTTGGGGACATCTCTACGCTTCTGATCCGCTTGAGATGGTTTCCTGTGGACGGGACTCTCACTGCTGTCTTGGAGCCACTATGGATTGAACTTTCACAGTATCATGTTAGACCCGCTCGACATCCATTGCTTTCGGTCCCCTAGAGGGGGGGGGTTGCCCACATCTGAGGTCCTCTCCAAGGTTTCTCATAGTCAGCATTGTCGCTGGCGTCCCACTGGATGTGAATTCTCCCTGCCCACTGGGTGTGAGTTTTCCTTGCCCTTTTGTGGGTTCTTCCGAGGATGTTGTAGTCGTAATGATTTGTGCAGTCCTTTGAGACATTTGTGATTTGGGGCTATATAAATAAACATTGATTGATTGATTGATTGAGTGTTCATTGATGTGCAAAAAAATAAACTCAAACTTATCTAATAATGATTATCTTTCAAAAGGTAGGATTTCGATGTGGTTCTGTAATCAATCTCATCACATTGTACAGACATAATGTTTTTTCCTGTGACTACTTTGTCAAATCTGAGTATTCCCACCTTGTCGATGTCCCTTATATTGACGTTAACGTAGGTGGCACAGAGGATCCGTATTCGGAGTGTTCCATTGATTGTCCACAGCGACTTGGCAGCTGCCTCGCCATTCATGTATGATGTTGCTGTGGAGATGCGGCGTGAGTATGACGGCATGACAAAGTTATCAGGAGGCAACTGGGTGTAGAGGCTGTCCTTAGCCATGAGCATCAGGTTAGGCATCCTGGCTAGCATGATACAACTACGGATGTACTAGTGGGAGAGAGAAAGACACACATGAGAGGATGATAAGGTGAAATACATAAAGTATGACAGGCTTTCTGAAGTTGACCAATGAGTGAATGAGTATTTTTTCCCCAGGAGGAACCGTGTTTTAAATGTCAAGATCTGAAAGTGCTAGTACAAGAATACTCAGTTTTAGTGTTTTCCTTTGATGTAAGTAATAATGTACAAACCCCGTTTCCATATGAGTTGGGAAATTGTGTTAGATGTAAATATAAAGAGAATACAATGATTTGTAAATCCTTTTCAACCCATTTTCAGTTGAATATGCTACAAAGACAACATATTTGATGTTCAAACTGATAAACATTTTTTTTGTGTGCAAATAATCATTAACTTTAGAATTTGATGCCAGCAACACGTGACAAAGAAGTTGGGAAAGGTGGCAATAAATACTGAGAAAGTTGAGGAATGCTCATCAAACACTTATTTGGAACATCCCACAGGTGTGCAGGCTAAATGGGAACAGGTGGGTGCCATGATTGGCTATAAAAGCAGCTTCCATGAAATGCTCAGTCTTTCACAAGAAAGGATGGAGCGAGGTACACCCCTTTGTCCACAACTGCGTGAGCAAATAGTCAAACAGTTTAAGAACAACCTTTCTCAAAGTGCAATTGCAAGAAATTTAGGGATTTTAACATTTACGCTCCATAATATCATCAAAAGGTTCAGAGAATCTGGAGATATCACTCCACGTAAGCGGCATGGCCGGAAACCAACATTGTTTTACCGTGACCTTTGATCCCTCAGATTGTACTGTATCAAAAACCGACATCAATCTCTAAAGGATATCACCACATGGGCTCAGGAACACTTCAGAAAAGCACTGTCACTAAATACAGTTTGTCGCTACATCTGTTTGTGCAAGTTAAAACTCTACAATGCAAAGCGAAAGCCATTTATCAACAACATCCAGAAACTCCGCCGGCTTCTCTGAACCTGAGATCATCTAAGATGGACTGATGCAAAGTGGAAAAGTGTTCTGTGGTCTGACGAGTCCACATTTCAAATTGTTTTTAGAAATATTTGACATCGTATCATCTGGACCAAAGGGGAAGCAAACCAACCGGACTGTTATCGACGCAAAGTTCAAAAGCCAGCATCTGTGATGGTATGCGGGTGCATTAGTGCCCAAGGCATGGGTAACTTACACATCTGTGAAGGCACCATTATGGAACAACATATGCTGCCATCTAAGCGCCGTCTTTTTCATGGACGCCCCTGCTTATTTCAGCAAGACAATGCCAAGCCACATTAAGCACGTGTTACAACAGCGTGACTTCGTAAAAAAAGAGTGCAAGTACTTTTCTGGCCCGCCTGCAGTCCAGATCTGTCTCCCATGGAAAATGTGTGGCGCATTATGAAGCGTAAAATACAACAGCGGAGACCCCGGACTGTTGAACGACTGAAGCTCTACATAAAACAAGAATGGGAAAGAATTCCACTTTCAAAGCTTCAACAATTAGTTTCCTCAGTTCCCAAACGTTTATTGAGTGTTGTTAAAAGAAAAGGCGATGTAACACAGTGGTGAACATGCCCTTTCCCAACTACTTTGGCTCGTGTTGCAGCCATGAAATTCTAAGTTAATTATTATTTGCAAAAAAAATAAAGTTTATAAGTTTGAACAGGAAATATCTTGTCTTTGTAGTGCATTCAATTGAATATGGGTTGAAAAGGATTTGCAAATCATTGTATTCTGTTTTTATTTACATCCAACACTATTTCCAACTCATGGAAACGGGGTGTGTATGTTTATATAGCTTTATTTCAAAAAGCATTATTACCTTATATTGGCTGATAGGGTACTTTTCCAGCAGGTACTCATCGCAGCCACAAACTTTGAGTATGTATTTACCCTGATATTCCTGAACACACATCTTTAGTTGTTCGGGGGAAAGCAGCATACTGCGTGTCTTCTTACGAATGGCCTCTGCAATCACCTTAAGGACAAAGTCGAAAATAGTTCAAATTTTTGGTTGGTAAAGCAGCAAGATGGTTGTATTGGACTTCAATGTCGATCTATTCCTGTTCATATTATTTCCTATGGAATTTCTTGACTTGAATAAACAAGTTAAAGTAGGTAGTGTTCACTAACCTGCTCGGGCACGCAGTCATGGTTTATCTTCAATGTATACTTTTGTTTGTCATTATTTGGAGACACAATAACCCAAATTACAACAATAATTTGACCTAAAACAAACAAACAGGTTAACATAAAGGTGCGGAAATACATCAGTACATTTATTTAGCCACAAACAGCAAACCAGAACCAATGTTTAATTACTTCATTTCCTTGAATTGCCGGCAGGTATATAGCACGCACCTGCCTAGATTTTCCGCCGAGTCAAACTCGTCACGTAACGAGTGACACTTCACCTGTCATCATTTTCAAAATGGGAGAGGCTAATTTCAATAATTTGAAATCACATAAAGGGAAGAAGATTAAGAGCTATTCAGTAGTATTTAAGGTCCAAGCTATTGAATATGCTAGTAAGCAGCTATGTTTTATTAATATACTGTAGCTGCGTGTGTCAAATATGAGTCATTAAATGACTCCCGCCTCCTGGTGGTAGAGGGCGCTGGTGATCCTTCTTGCGACAACTCGGCTGCAGAAGAAGTGACAACAAGCAGCGATCGTTTATTTTTTTCCTCTCGCTTGCACTTTTAACATGGAGGATTACATATCTAAAATAAAACAGTTTTCTAAACTGGACTTTCAATCGAAGCAGGAGGTAATAAAAGAAGATCTCCATCGAGACAGAGAGACTTTTAAAACTGAAGAAAGATAAGGAAGACTTCTATAAACAAGTTATTGATGCTTTTGATCAGAAGGAGCTGTGCATGGACTTCATTTATAAGTAAAGGTAAGACCATAATAACGTTTTTTTATTAAATGTGCTTTCAATGATGGTATCCTTACATCACACTCAAATTCATAAGCGCAGGTCTAAATTTACCGCATCCCTTTGGTAAGCGCCGGAGTGAGAAGAGGTTTTAAAATAATTAGCGCCCCGGCGGCAATTCAAGGAAATACGGTAGTCTGTCTGTGTTCCAGCCGAGTATAGTATTATTACGACTGGTTGGCATAGTGATGCCAAATTTGTCCCTTCGTGGATGCGTCGACATGAACACAGCAACGGTAAGTTTAAATGATTTATTAAACTTAACAAAAGCAGGCTATGAACAAAAACACTCGAGCTAACAGACAAAATAAACCAAGGGCGCTAGCATAAAAGCTAGGAATAGAAAACAGAAAAACTACACTTGGCACGAAGGCACACAAAAAGGAAAAACAATTAATCAGCGTGAGAGCTGGAATAAAACAAAGGCTTAGCGTGAAAAGCTAGCGAGAATATACATACGTGTAGTAGACAGTCGAGAATGTTGCTCGAAGGCAAATTAGAGTCCCAGAAAGAATAACGAAAAAGGGGCGAGCTTAAATAAGGGAGTTGATTAGACGAATCAGGTGTGCGTAGATAATAAGGGGCAGGTGAACTAATGAGCTACCATGGTGACAGACTAAACAGGAAATAAAGACGTCAAACAACAGAGTGATACAAAAATGGAACAATAAGGAACAATATGTGGAGATCCGAGGAGCGGATCGCAACAGTGGTTAAGTAGTTATTTAAGTAACAGATATCAATATGTGGAAATTAATAAGATTAAATCACAGCCAAGAAGAGTAACTTGTGGTGTTCCACAAGGCTCCGTATTGGGACCTAAGTTATTTATACTCTACCTAAATGATATTTGTTCAGTATCTAATAAATTGAAATTTATTATGTTTGCAGATGATACAAATGTATATTGTTCAGGAGAAGACTTGAAGGAAGTGTTGAGGATAATGGAGGTTGAGTTAATTCAACAAAAAAAATGGTTTGATATTAATAAGTTATCATTAAATGATAAGAAAACTAAATTTATGGTGTTTAGTGGTGCAAGGACAAATTGTGAAGCAAAATTAAAGTTAAATCATGTGGAAATTGATAGAGTATATGAAAATAAATTCTTGGGAATAATAATTGATCATAAACTGTGTTGGAAACCGCATATTGAATATATAAAAGGAAAAATATCCAAATCTATTGCTATTCTTTATAAAGTAAGACACATGCTGAATAAGACATGCCTGCATATGTTGTATTATTCTTTTATTTTTCCATATTTAACGTATTGTGTTGAAATTTGGGGAAATGTTTATAAAACAAACATAGACCCAATCATAAAACTTCAAAAAAGGGTCATTACAATACACAAAGCCTGCTACTATCAACATACCAATCCCTTATTTATGAGTTCAAATGTGTTAAAATTTTCCGACATTGTGTTTTTAAAAACAATGGAAATTATGTTTCGAGTAAAGAACAACAGCCTTCCAGCTTGTATTCGCAGGCTATTTCATTTAAGAGGAGAAAACTATAATTTACGGGGGATATCGATTTTTGAAATGGGTAAAGCGAGAACAAATATAAAATACAAATGTATTACAGTTTTAGGAGTTAAATGGTGGAACAAGCTCAGTGAGGAGCTGAAGACATGCAATTCTTTGGTAAGGTTTAAGAAAACATTGAAAGGTGAAATAATTGAAAATTATAAAATATAGTCACAATTACTTTCATCCCATTGATTTTTGATTTATTTATTTTTTTATGTTGATGTTCCAGGCAATCTAATTTTCTGTGAAGGTATAGGATAGGCAAATATAAGCTTTGGCTTCAGCCTATTCCTTTTTTGGTCATTCTTTTTCTTTTCTTTTATGTGTAAATGTGCATTATTGTATACATATAACATGTACTGTAAAACTGATCACACACAATGGTTGATTGATTTGATTTGATTGATTATATGACCGAAATAAACTTATTTCATTCATTCATTCATTCAAGTATGGTGTTATCAGCACACTCATCAATTCCCAGCTTGATTTAGTGCATCGGTTTTGTAACGGCCAGCAAAATACTCAGTGCTTTTTTGTTGCTGTCTT
Source organism: Nerophis ophidion (assembly GCF_033978795.1). Classification (NCBI taxonomy): domain Eukaryota; kingdom Metazoa; phylum Chordata; class Actinopteri; order Syngnathiformes; family Syngnathidae; genus Nerophis; species Nerophis ophidion. Next base: position 41,942,243 of record NC_084632.1, read on the forward strand.
ATTTTTCTCAAAAATAAAAAGGAATCAATAACACATGTGCGGGTCGAAAAACACCATAGCCTACCTTTGTCCAGTTTGCTGTAAATGTGTTTTGGTAGTTCCTGTGTGGATTCTACATTGGGTGGATAGACATAGAGGGCTCGGCTGTGGGGCCCGGTGGCATCTCTCAGCTCCACAGAGTCCTTACACACATTCAGAATGTTTCTCCTAAAGTCTTGAACTTCAGGGTCCTTCACCAGGTCAAACTCGCACACCGGCATACCAATGGCAAAACCTGAGGCAAAAATTATGTTTTGTGTGACAAAATCGCTTGAGCGATGTAGTACTGTGTTTAGCCTGGTAAGCATTTAATATGAGCAACAACTAGGGGTGTAACGATACGTGTATTTGTATTGAAGAGTTTCGGTTCGGTGTACCAAACGAGTTTCCACACGGACATATTAAGTAGCATAAATCATACTCAAAATGCCGGACATTTGAGGCATTTAAGAAACTCCGCCCGGACAGCCCCACAAAAGAGGACATGTCCGGTGAAAAGAGGACGTATGGTCAGTCTATCCTAGCCCGGTCGCTGCTAGCATGCCAGCAAAAGAGGACATGTCCGGTGCTAGCAGCGATCGGGCTAGGATAGACTGACCATACGTCCTATTTACACCGGACATGTCCTCTTTTGCCGGGCTGTCCGGGCGGAGTTTCTTAAATGCCTCAAATGTCCGGCATTTTGAGTTAGAGTTGCGTGTATTAACAATGTACGTTCAGGGTTAAGAAGGGGTTAAAAACAAAACAAATTAAGCGCAGCAGCAGCATTGGTGAGGGAGGGGCAGAGAGCGAGAGAGTTATGATAAACGCGCATGCGTCTCCAAGCTCTGCTTTTTATCCATTGATTTATCAGACTTAATTTTTTATTATCTATGGGAGGGTTGCCATTTGCGGCCCACAGCTAATGTTTTAAAGGCCTACGGCACATTCTAAAAATACTATTAAAATAAACAAAAACATTACAAAAGTGAAATAAAAAAGCTTGAAGTGAAGGCTTGCCCCTGACAGTTTGTCTATGTTTTAGTTTTTCCCTCTGCAGTTGTCTTTGTTTCCTCTGTGTGTTTAGTATTTCCTGTCCTTAGTTCCTGTCGGCACTCTTATTTTGGTTCAGCTTTCTGTTTGTCTCTCTGAGTGCTTTGTTTTCCCGTCAGCTGCGGCTGATTGGCACCTGGCCACACCTGGCGTCAATCAGCCCGCTCCTATTTGTATCCGCTTTGTCGTCCAGTCAGTGCTGGATTATTGATTTGTCGATGTCATGTATTGCATGTCGCTCTTGTCGTTGCTACCTGTCGTGTCGTATCTTGTCGTGTCAATGCAGCGTTGCGGTAAGCTATGTTTGATAGCGGTTTTTAGCTTACTGTCTTTTGTTCCCTGCCTCCAGTTTGTTTTCTTATTACAAGTACGACTTCTGTTTTCCGGCTAGATACCTGCTGGCTTCCACGCTAGGCCTTTTTGTTTGTTATCCGCCCACGTGCGCGCTTTTTGTTTGTACCCTTTGTTTGCTTTTGTCTTAGTGTTTTAAATTAAATCATGTTTTCTCACTCCATGCCTGCCTCCATCTCTGCATCTTGGGGTTCGTCAACAACCAACTCTGACATGAAGGTTAAATGTAATTTAAAAGAAGTTGCAATGTTGACTAATAAAGCAAAGCTGTTTTTTTTCCTTTCACACTGTCATTGTTTAAAACATAATATTGAATCAAAACCAATGTTATTATGAATTATTGACCTATCAAAGGTTACGACTACTTCACATGGGGCGGCATAGCTCGGTTGGTAGAGTGGCCGTGCCAGCAACTTGAGGGTTGCAGGTTCGATTCCCGCTTGTGCCATCCTAGTCACTGCCGTTGTGTCCTTGGGCAAGACACTCCCAGTGCCACCCACACTGGTTTAAATGTAACTTAGATATTGGGTGTCACTATGTAAAGCGCTTTGAGTAACTTGAGAAAAGCGCTATATAAAATATAATTCACTTCACTTCACTTCACATCCAATATTCCACTCAGGAAAATATTTTCGGTGGAAGATTTAGCAAATCTGGTAAATAAATAACCCAAAAAATTATATTTTGTTGTTTTCTTACTGTACCGAAAATGAACCGAACCGTGACCTCTAAGCCGAGGTATGTACCGAACCAAAATTTTTTTGTACGGTTACACTCCTAGCAACAACATATCAAATTATCCTCATTCTTTGTAACAATTAAACTGTAAAACAAAAATGCAACAAAACTTCTTCTATTTAGCCCAATGCGGACTCACCGATCTCTCTGTTCAGGATCTTTTCCTCTCTGTTGCCAACTGGTTCAATGACCTTAAGGAAGGGCTGAAAAAGTCTAAGGTCACACAATCTTCGAGTCTCGTCAAAAAACTCCTCCCGCTCAGCTTCCTGCAGGCAGGAAAAATGAGCTTTACATGTATTACTTTTTTTTTCCTTTCTCTTTTTTAATCATATTTGGACAAAAAAATCCACTTCCCTTACGCAAACAGCAGTCCGGCACAATTTTAAAAAACCTCACATTGGAATACTCATACCTGAGTAACACTGACAAAGATGTAGGAGGTCTCCTCCTGCAAAAGGTGGTGGAGCGGGTACTTTCTGGCCTCTTTAAAGAGCTCATGCTTGATGGTAATGAGCGTAGCCTCACGGAGGCACTCCAGGGTCAGAATCATCCCATTGGGCAATAGGCAATCCACCAGGATCCTGCAGGTGCACGCTGAATTCTCATCAAGTGCTTGCGTACACAGAATACACATGCATTTAAAACAATTTTGGAGTGCTCTACCTTGGAGGCATTAGGTGGATGCCCCATAATTCCCCTGAGGACGGCCTGGGAGGCATCTTCCTCTTTTTCTCCCGGTTCAGTCAAACAAAATTGCTGCAACCCTAAAACATGAGAGCAAATGTTTTTTTTAAAAGTTGGCTCCTCGTAGTTTTGAGCTGGAAACTTCTAATGATCTTTTAAAGGCCTACTGAAATGAGATTTTCTTATTTAAACGGGGATAGCAGGTCCATTCTATGTGTCATACTTGATCATTTCGCGATATTGCCATATTTTTGCTGAAAGGATTTAGTAGAGAACATCGATGATAAAGTTCGCAACGTTTGGTCGCTAATAAAAAAGCCTTGCCTGTACCGGAAGTAGCAGACGATAAAGTCACCCATGTGAGTGCTCCTCACATCCTCACATTGTTTATAATCATAGCCACCAGCAGCAAGTGCAATTCGGACCGAGAAAGCGACTAGTTCCCCATTAATTTGAGCGAGGATGAAAGATTTGTGGATGAGGAAAGTTAGAGTGAAGCACTAAAAAAAAAAAAAAAAAAAAAAGAAAAGGTAATGCTCCAGGCGACGGCAGTGTGAGCGATTCAGATGTTATTAGACACATTTACTAGGATAATTCTGGGAAATCCCTTATCTGGTTATTGTGTTAATAGTGTTTCATCCATTCATCCATCCATCTTCTTCCGCTTATCCGAGGTCGGGTCGCGGGGGCAACAGCCTAAGCAGGGAAACCCAGACTTCCCTCTCCCTAGCCACTTCGTCTAGCTCTTCCCGGGGGATCCCGAGGCGTTCCCAGGCCAGCCGGGAGACATAGTCTTCCCAACGTGCCCTGGGTCTTCCCCGTGGCCTCCTACCAGTTGGACGGTAGGAGGCCAAGTCTCGTCTTAAGACCCACTTTTATTCTTTGGCTTTTAACACTACGTGAGTTGTGTGGTCCTCTGTCTGTTATACACTTTGATTTTTATTTTACTGTTTTAATTGATTTTACCCTTTAAAATAGTTTTTAATCATATTTGTTTTTATATTGTTTTTATTGGTTTCATATTTTTTTGTTTTTGTTTTTATTCAGTCATTGGTGGAGCATAATATATATATATATATATATATATATATATTTTTTTTTTTTTACTATTTTTTTAACATGGCTGTGCAGCACTTTGGAAACGTTAATGTTGTTTAAATGTGCTATATGAATAAAGTAGATTGGATTGGAGTAAATTTTGCTCCACAATCAGTTTTGTAACTTGTTTTTAAATGTGTCTGGAAGTTGTTGGTTTCCAGAAGCATTCCCTGATTGCAAGTGAAACCACGCACCACCCTCTCCAAAAGTATCATAATTATCTTTTGAAAATGTAAATGCACATGCGAAAATGCATGAAACTTGACGTTTTAGCATTGTTTAAAACGAGTACCCAACATTGGGACAACATATACACTGCAAAAACTGATATCTAAGTAAGATTAAATATCTCAAATAAGGGTGATATGTGCTTATTTTCTGTCTGATAACATAATTCTTCTTACTAAGCAGATTTTATGTTAGTGTTTTACTGATTTTGAGGGTTTTGGTCCAAAATGATCTCAGTAAGATATCACAGTTTGTTGCTGAGATGTGATGACCTGTATAAAACATGCTGTAAACTAGAATATCAACTACTGCAAAACTGTGTCATCAACACTCAAAAGTATAAAAGTACTTTTTTAAAGTAATAATTTCTTACTCAAAGCATGGGGGAAAAAATCATGTTGCCGAGCGCATATCATTATGTAAGATAATGGCACTAGCATTTACTTAATCTAAGAATATTTTTCCACACATTAAGTCAGGGGTGTCCAAACTTTTTCCACAGAGGGCCGAACACGGAAAAATTTAAGCATGCGGGGGCCGTTTTGATATTTTTTATTTTCAAACCATAACAAAATATATGGATTTTTTTTTATTCTTAGGGCTCCCGGGAAGCATAGAGGGTCTCAGTCACTAAAATGTTAAAAGAGTCAAATTATTATTTTCTTTTTTTTTAATGCTGACAGTAAATCTCTACATCAACTCGAGGTTGATATAAAGTAAAACAAATAAGGTTTTATGCCTTTTCTGTCAAAGACAACTTTGTTGTTTTTTTTATAGTAAAACTGAAATATGCAGTATTTAGATAGATGGATGGATGGATAGATAGATAGATTTTAATTATTTAATATTTTTGAGCAATCACAGTGAAAAGTTAATAAAATCCTACCAAATATATTTGAGATCCGAAAGGTTCCCCACTCATAAAGTGATGCATTTTTATTTTATTTTTTTTAACTTCTAACACTTAAATTTCAAGATCAACTTCCTATTCTATCTATAGATCTGTCGATTTTAAGTTTGAACTATTATTTTGTTTGTTTTATGCTCTTTTGTCATAACTTTGATGTTTTTATATAGCAACCACACAACATATGCAATATTTTTTCCACATAAAACATTTTAAAGTGATAATTTTTAAGTAATAATTCATTATAACATAGATTTTTTTGTCCTTTTTTTTGAGCAATGGAAAAAAAAGAAAGTATAGACAAAAGGAAAAAAGAAACTGCCTGCATGGTACTTTTGTGTCTTCATTGCCACTTTTTCTCATTGGATTTCACCTCATTCCACTTTTTTTAAATGTTTTTTTTTATTTTTGCTGTACTATCAATTTTGCAATTTTTGCAGAATGTGTGGCGGGCCGGTAAACGATTAGCTGCGGGCCGCAAATGGCCCCCGGGCCGCACTTTGGACACCCCTGTATTCAGCAAAAAGGTCTCATTTCTTTCTACCAAGAAAAGTGCACGTTTTATTAGTGAGAATGTACTTATTTTAAGGTATTTTGGGGTTCATTGAGGTTAGCTAATTTTACTTGTTCTATTAGCAGATAATTTTGCTTAGTTCCAATAAAATACACCTAATTTTTGTATTTCTTTTTCTTGTTTTTAAACACTGACTTTTTGCAGTGTATAAATCAGAAAAGACACAAATCATCATAGTGTCAGTTATTTGGTGACGAACCCCAAGATGCAGAGATGGAGGCAGGCATGGAATATGAACACATGATTTAATTAAATACTAAGACAAAAACAAAACCAAAAGGGTACAAACAAAGCGCGCACGAGGCGGTTAATCAAACAAAAGGAGCTAGCCTGGGAGCTAGAAAATAATGAACAGGAGCTTAGTGTGGAAGTTAGCGGGCAGTGAACAGGCAAACAGAAGTCGTACTTGTACAATGACAAATAAAACGGAAGCAGGGAACAAAAAACAGTAAGCTACAAACATCGGCTGAATATAGCTTACCGCTACGCTGCAAAGACAAGGTACGACACGACAGGAGCGATAACAGATCACACTAGCGACTAGACGTGACATCGACAAGACAATACAAATGATCCAGCACTGACTGGAGGAACAAAGCAGGTAAAATAGGAGCTGGCTGATTGACATCAGGTGTGACCGGATGCCAATCAGCCGCAGCTGAGTGAAAACAGGACACAGGGAGACAGACAGGAAGCCGAACCAAAATAAGAGCACTAGACAGGAACTAAGGACAGGAAATACTAAACACAGAGGAAACAAACAAATGCAGAGAAAAAAACTAAAACGTAGTCAAACTGTCACCTGACACATAGGTCTCTTTAAATAGGAACTGTACATTTTTTTGCCTATCATTTCCAATCTCAATGTGAGAGAAAAACACACATATTGCTGTATTTTGTGCAGCCTTAATTGTAAAAAAAAAATAAAAATAAACTGCTAGTATGAAGCGTCTAACAATGTAGGTAATGGGATTCATCTTTTTTAGCCTATGAAGCCCTCTAAAAAAACATTTCGAAACCGGTCAGAAAGACTCTAATAATAGGCCTATTAACCAAGTCATAGGAACATTGATATTGTAAAAGCTAACACCGAGGAATTACCTTTAGTAACTCATCGCCTTGTTCACAGCAAGGTAAATAAACTAAGTGCTGCAGGCATTGAGCTCCTCAGCTGCGACTGCTTCTGAATCCCCAGAGTTTGTAAAAGAAATGCTACTTTATAAATCATGCATCACACTTGTACAGTAAAAGGTTGTGGCTATTGAGCCGTGAAATTGGTCAACTTTGAAATTCAACTTAGACCCGACGACATCGCTAGGAAGATGGCGAACGATGCGATGCTCTTTTCATCGCAGCATTTCTTTTACCTGAGAGGTGAAGACTGATTAATTCATCACCTAAACATGGTTTATTAACCATAGGGCCGAGGCCCACTGTTGGGCTGCCACAAAATATGTTTCTCGTCTGTGGTTTGTACGGGCCACAGCGGTACTCAGTTTTAATACATTTTTCCACCACAATAATACTATTAAAATCAAAAGTAAAATGACTAATTCAGTGTAAATATTTGAGTGGGCACCCGCGGTCAAAAACGTTAAGAACCTCTAATGTAATTGACTGTTGTATTATGTTCATAGTTTGTATTTCTTTTTTAGCAACGTAGCGCTAGTCCTATATCAGGGGTCGGGAACCTTTTTTGGCTGAGAGAGCCATGGAAGCCAAATATTTTCAAATGTATTTCCGTGAGAGCTATATAATATTTTTTTAACACTGAATACAACTAAATGTGTGCATTTAGTTGTACTAAAACGGCCTTCTTTCATCTCCGTAATATCGCTAAAATTCGCTCCATTTTGTCCACTAAAGACGCCGAGATCATTATCCATGCGTTTGTTACGTCTCGCCTCGATTACTGTAACGTATTATTTTCGGGTCTCCCCATGTCTAGCATTAAAAGATTACAGTTGGTACAAAATGCGGCTGCTAGACTTTTGACAAGAACAAGAAAGTTTGATCACATTACGCCTGTACTGTATATACCTTTATATACATATATACATACATATATACCTATACTGTATATACCTTTATATACATATATACATACATATATACCTGTACTGTATATACCTTTATATACATATATACATACATATATACCTATACTGGCTCACCTGCACTGGCTTCCTGTGCACTTAAGATGTGACTTTAAGGTTTTACTACTTACGAATAAAATACTACACGGTCTAGCTCCATCCTATCTTGCCGATTGTATTGTACCATATGTCCCGGCAAGAAATCTGCGTTCAAAAGACTCCAGCTTATTAGTGATTCCTAGAGGCCAAAAAAAGTCTGCGGGCTATAGAGCTTTTTCCGTTCGGGCTCCAGTACTCTGGAATGCCCTCCCGGTAACAGTTCAAGATGCTACCTCATTAGAAGCATTTAAGTCTCACCTTAAAACTCATCTGTATACTCTAGCCTTTAAATAGACCTCCTTTTTAGACCAGTTGATCAGCCGCTTCTTTTCTTTTTCCTCCTATGTCCCACCCTCCCTTGTGGAGGGGGTCCGGTCCGATGACCATAGAGTCTAGACCCAGGATGGACCGCTCGTCGGGACCCAGAATGCACCACTCGCCTGTGTATTGGTTGGGGACATCTCTACGCTGCTGATCCGCCTCCGCTTGGGATGGTTTCCTGTGGACGGGACTCTCGCTGCTGTCTTGGATCCGCTTGAACTGAACTCTCGCGGCTGTGTTGGAGCCACTATGGATTGAACTTTCACAGTATCATGTTAGACCAGCTCGACATCCATTGCTTTCGGTCCCCTAGAGGGGGGGGTTGCCCACATCTGAGGTCCTCTCCAAGGTTTCTCATAGTCAGCATTGTCACTGGCGTCCCACTGGATGTGAATTCTCCCTGCCCACTGGGTGTGAGTTTTCCTTGCCCTTTTGTGGGTTCTTCCGAGGATGTCGTAGTCGTAATGATTTGTGCAGTCCTTTGAGACATTTGTGATTTGGGGCTATATAAATAAACATTGATTGATTGATTGATTGATTTTTATGTAAAACCAAAATTCGGGTATAACACGTCTGTTATTTTTTTAAATAACGTTTTTATTCTGAAGCTAACTAATAGTGAAACACATATTTCTTACCATTCTTGACTTCTTGAACAGGTGCGGTAGAAAACGGATGAATGGATAAAAATGCAAGAGAATGATTTATATTTTGAACGTATTTTAACACTGTTTACCAGTGAAATTATTTATTACTTCTCATGTTAAGCAATGTCTTCTAAGACAGTGGTCCCCAACCTTTTTGTGTCCGCGGACCGGTCAACGCTTAATAATTTGTCCCGCGGCCCGGGGGTCCTTTTTTTTCTTCTTCTTCTTCTTTGCCATGAAAAAGGGACGTTTTTGTCACGAAAAAGGGAGGTTTTTGTGGTTGGTGCACTAATTGTAAGTGTATATTGTGTTTTTTGTGTTGATTTATTTAAAAAAAAAAAAAAATTTTATTTTTTTTTTTTTTATAAAAAATTCTTCTGCGGCCCGGTGGTTGGGGACCACTGTTCTAAGATTTATCTGAGAGCCAGATGCAGTCATCAAAAGAGCCACATCTGGCTCTAGAACCATAGGTTCCCTACCCCTGTTCTATATGATGGTTTGGTGTTTTACCCGAGCTGGATCTGCTTAAAGGAAGTTAGAGCCCAGCTTCTAAAACTTGTAGCTCATCCTCCTTACATTCAGGCTCAAAAAGATAGGATTCTGGATCATCTTTGTCTAGGGGTGTAACAGTTGGTGTATTTGTATTGAACCGTTTCGGTACGGGGGTTTCGGTTCAGTTCGGAGGTGTACTGAACAAGTTTCCACATGGACATATTAAGTAGCGTACCGCACGTTATGTAAACAATGCACACCGAGGCACAACACACGGAATGCTATCAGCGACCGGGCTACAATATACTGACCAAAAATCCTCTTTTCACCGGACATGTCCTCTTTTGCGGGGCTGTCCGGGCGGAGTTTCTTAAATGCCTCAAATGTCCGGCATTTTGAGTTAGGGTTGCGTCTATTTTCAATGTACGTTAAGGGTTAAGAATGGGGTTAAAAACAAAACAAAGTGAGCATGCAGCAACATTGGTGAGGGAGGGGCAGAGACAGAGAGAGCAAGAGAGTTATGTCGCCAGGCTCTGATTTTTATCGACACATTTATCCGATTAAATTTTTTTTTATCTAAAGTGTGCCCCGGAGGCCATTTGCGGCCCACTGCTAATGTTTTAAAGGCCCGCGGCACATTCTAAAAATACTATTAAAATAAACAAAAACATAACAAAAGTGAACTTAAAAAACTTTTAAGTTTAAATGTAATTTAGAAAAAGTTGCAATATTGACTAATAAAACAAAGCTGTTTTTTTTTTCTTTCAAACTGTTATTGTTCAAAACATAATATTGAATCAAAATTAATGTTATTATAAATTATTGATCTATCCAAGGTTCCGATTACTTCACATCAAATATTGCACTAAGAAAAATATTTTTGGTGGAAGATTTTGCAAATTTGGTAAATAAATAACCAAAAAATGTATAGTTTGTTGTTTTCTTACTGTACCGAAAATTAACCGAATCGCGACCTCTAAACCGAGGTACATACCGAACCAAAACCATCATTTGCAAAATAGATTGTATTCTAATGACTTATACACTATACATAATTGTCTTGTTTTTCTTGGTTTTAGGCTGCACGGACTAAAAACACCTGTGTTCTTGTCTCACATGGGATTGTGGATGATTGGCAAACTTCCAAAAAAAGTACAATTCCCCTTTAACAGACCAGCCTAGTCTGAGATCTGCACTCTAATAGGTAAAATTAGAGTAATGTTTCGTAATTGTAGTATAATACCAGTTTTTCATTCATTTATTTGTGGCAGCCTGCAACACGCTGGATATAACCTGTCACGAATTGTCCATGTTTATGTGAAGAACTGCACTTTTTGGGGAAATTAGCCTATTATTCACAATCCTTATATAAGACAAGCACACACAGGTTTTCTTTTTATGCATTCTAACTCGTAAATTAAGGCTAACAAAGGTCAGCTAACATCCATCCATCCATTTCCTACCGCTTATTCCCTTTCGGGGTCGCGGGGGGCGCTGGCGCCTATCTCAGCTACAATCGGGCGGAAGGCGGGGTACACCCTGGACAAGTCGCCACCTACTCGCAGGGCCAACACAGATAGACAGACAACATTCACACTCACATTCACACACTAGGGCCAATTTAGTGTTGCCAATCAACCTATCCCCAGGTGCATGTCTTTGGAGGTGGGAGGAAGCCGGAGTACCCAGAGGGAACCCACGCATTCACGGGGAGAACATGCAAACTCCACACAGAAAGATCCCGAGCCTGGATTTGAACCCAGGACTGCAGGACCTTCGTATTGTGAGGCAGACGCACTAACCCCTCTCCCACCGTGAAGCCCTAACATCCATCCATCCATTTTCTACCGCTTATTCCCTTTTGGGGTCGCGGGGGGCGCTGGCGCCGATCTCAGCTACAATCGGGCGGAAGGCGGGGTACACCCTGGACAAGTCGCCACCTCATCGCAGGGCCAACACAGAAAGACAGACAACATTCACACTCACATTCACACACTAGGGCCAATTTAGTGTTGCCAATCAACCTATCCCCAGGTGCATGTCTTTGGAAGCCCTAACAATGGAATTTAGCGCTCTAAAAAAAACCATTGAAAAACCTCTATCAACGTTTTATATGCATGCCTTAAGTATATATGTAATGTAGGAACAGAAACATTAATGATAATATGTAATATTTATTTATTTTGGTCATTTTAAGCATACGGTGACGTATTAATTTCACAGACGCATCAAAACGTCTTGCAGACTTCATGAATGCCAACAACGATTACTTGGGGACAAATGATGATCCACAACCTTATATATTTGAGCCTGAGAATATGGAGGATGAGCTACACATTTTAGAAACTGAGTGTTAAACAAATCCAGCTTTATTGAAACACTACGCAGCAGTATTGCTACGGGTTGAACTAGACATACAAACCCTGTTTCCAAATGAGTTGGGAAAATGTGTTAGATGTAAATATAAACAGAATACAATGATTTGCTAATCTTTTTCAACCCATATTCGGTTGAATATGCTACAAAGACAACATATTTGATGTTCAAAATTATAAAGATTTTTTTTTTGTGCAAATAATCATTAACTTTAGAATTTGATGCCAGCAACACGTGACAAAGAAGTTGGGAAAGGTGGCAATAAATAAATAAAAGATGAGGAATCCTCATCAAACACTTATTTGGAACATCCCACGGGTGTGCAGGCTAATTGGGAACAGGTGGGTGCCATGATTGGGTCTAAAAGCAGCTTCCATGAAATGCTAAGTAATTCACAAACAAAGATGGGGTGAGGGTCACCAATTTGTAAGCAAATTGTCAAACAGTTTTAGAACATTTCTCAACGAGCAATTGCAAGGAACTTAGGGATTTTACCATCGACGGTCCGTAAAATCATCAAAAAGTTCAGAGAATCTGGAGGAATCACTGCACGTAAGTGATGATATTACGGACTTTTGATGCCTCAGGCGGTACTGCATCAAAAACCGACATCCGCGTGTAAAGGATATCACCACATGGGCTCAGGAACACTTCATAAAACCACTGTCAGTAACTACAGTTGGTCGCTACATCTGTAAGTGCAAGTTAAAACTCTACTATGCAAAGCCAAACCCATCCATCCATTTCCTACCGCTTATTCCCTTTTGGGGTAGCGGGGGGCGCTGGCGCCTATCTCAGCTACAATCGGGCGGAAGGCGGGGTACACCCTGGACAAGTCGCCACCTCATCGCAGGGCCAACACAGATAGACAACATTCACACTCACATTTACTACTTTAAAAACTTTGTTAACAACTGCATGCTTGGCTCCTGTGCCGAAGCAACGTCCACAAATACCGTATTTTTCCGAATATAAGTTGCAGTTTTTTCATAGTTTGGCCGGGGGTGCGACTTATACTCAGGAGCGACTTATGTGTGAAATTATTAACACATTACCGTAAAATATCAAATAATATTATCTAGCTCATTCATGTAAGAGACTAGACGTATAAGATTTCATGGGATTTATGGATTAGGAGTGAGAGATTGTTTGGTAAAGGTATAGCATGTTCTATATGTTATAGTTATTTGAATGACTCTTACCATAATATGTTAGGTTAACATAGCAGTTGGTTATTTATGCCTCATATAACGTACACTTATTCAGTCTGTTGTTCACTATTCTTTATTTTTAAAAATGCCTTTCAAATGTCTATTCTTGGTGTTGCATTTTATCAAATAAATTTCCCCCAAAAATGCGACTTAAATGTTTTTTCCCCTTCTTTACTATGCATTTTCGGCAGGTGCGATTTATACTCCGAAAAATACGGTTCCTTATAATTTCTTCCTTTACTTTACTTTAAGGTATTGTTTTTTTTTTTTTTTTCTAGTTTGACAGGGAAAAATATTACTGTCCAATATTGCAACAAATATTATATTATCTAACTTTCTTAGTCAAAATCCAAATAAATACTAAAATATCTGCTTAACTTATGATTTCGAAGCAAGTTATCCATCAAATTGTACACTATAAAATTTACCAAAAGATCTTACTGTCAAATTTGGGGAGTTTTTACAGCATATTGTTGGAAAAAAAACGACCAATGTTTGTTGTTTTACAGTAAAATTCTGTCGACTGAGCTGTCAGTTTTGTGGGGGTTTTTTTACTGTAAAATCCACGGTTGATGATCTTATCGTATCACATTTTATTGTGGTAAAAAACCGGCAGCTGAGTTGCCCCAAAAAAAATTAAACAGCGGTACTGTATTTCTAGTTACAGTAATATGTTGTAAAAATAATAATAATTGAAAAAAAAAAACACTACATACAGTAATTTACAGTTCAAGTTTTTCTGTAAAAAACTGTGGTAAAATCCGCAGAGTTTTTTTTTTTTACTGTTTAAGTAAAAAAAAAATTAAAACATTTAAATTCATAGGCAAATTCATTATTTTTTGGTTACAAGCGGCCCTCTAATGGCAGACAAGACTGCAGTGTGGCCCTCAATGAAGACAAGGTTGACACCCCTGGTTTAGTTGGACGGACCAAAGTGAAAATGGAGAAAATGCCATCCCTTGTAAATTAATTATTGTTCTCTCCGGCCCGGTAGAAAATTTGTCACGGACCAGTGGTTGGGCACCACTGATGTAGACCATGTTATGATTTTAAACCTAGAAAAATAATCACAATATGGCCCTGTAAGAATGAGACGAAAATATTAAAGGGGAAAAGCAAACTGAACGTACAATGTATGAAATCAATCCAGCTTAAAAATGAACTTAAAGTCCTACTGAAATGAGATGTTCTTATTTAAACGGGGATAGCAGGTCCATTCTATGTGTCATACTTGATCATTTTGCGATATTGCCATATTTTTGCTGAAAGGATTTAGTAAAGAACATCCACGATAAAGTTCGCAACTTTTGGTGTTAAGAGAAAAGCCCGGAAGTCGCAGACGATGACGTCACATGTTGATGGCTCCTCACATATTCACATTGATTTTAATGGGAGCCTCCAACAAAAAGTGCTATTCGGACCGAGAAAAAGACAATTTCCCCATTAATTTGAGCGAGGATGAAAGATTCATGTTTGAGGATATTGATAGCAAAGGACTAGAAAAAAAAAAAACGCGATTGCATTGGGACGGATTCCGATGTTTTTAGACACATTTACTAGGATAATTCTGGGAAATCCCTTATCTTTCTATTGTGTTGCTAGTGTTTTAGTGAGTTTAATAGTACCTGATAGTCGGAAGGGTGTCCACGTGAGTCGACGGCAGCTTTCTGGGCGGCACAAGCTCAGCTGATATCCGGTAAGAAGCGACTTTTTACCACAATTTTCTGACCAAAACCTGCTGGTTAACATTCCGTCGTGATTCATGTTCGCTTGACCGCGCTCTGATCCATAGTAAAGTTTCACCTCCAGGAATTTTAAACAAGGAATCACCGTGTGTTTGTGTGGCTAACGGCTAAAGCTTCCCATCTCCATCTTTCTACTGTGACTTCTCCAATATTAATTGAACAAATTGCAAAAGATTCAGCAACACAGATGTCCAAAATACTGTGTAATTATGCGGTTAAAGCAGACGACTTTTAGCTGTGTGTGTGTGCGGCGCTCATATTTCCTTAAAACCTGTGATGTCTTGCGTACACGTCATCATTACACGACGTTTTCAAGATGAAACTCTCGGGAAATTTAAAATTGCAATTTAGTAAACTAAAAATGTGTTGCAATGTTAATATTTCATCATTGATATATAAACTATCAGACTGCGTGGTGGCTAGTAGTGGCTTTCAGTAGGACTTTAACAACCACATAACATTCATTGAATGGTTTTGTGAGCTGTGACCCTAATCAGGATGCAACTGAGCACTTTGGGCCTAAAAAGGAAGCTTCCAAACAACACAGGATGTAAGGGTGTGGGGGAACATTGGCCTCAAAAACAGACTGGTTGGATGGTGCAGCAACAGCACATTGGCAAACACACCATCAGAAGTTTACACACACTTGTAAAGAACATAATGTCATGGCTGTCTTGAGTTTCCAATACTTTCTACGACTCTTGTTTTTTTGTGATAGAGTGATTGGAGCACACACATGTTGGTCCAGAGAGAGCTGAAGATCCTGGCCAGTTGAAGCCACCAGGACCACATCATCTGCAAAAAGCAGAGACCTAATCCTGCAGCCACCGAACCGGATCCCTTCAACGCCCTGACTGCGCCTAGAAATTCTGTCCATAAAAGTTATGGACAGAATCGGTGACATGCGGCGGGCTTTTTGAAATTTCTCCTTGATTCTGAGGTCTCAAGGTTGGCAAGTATGGTGACATTACACCTACTTGGAGACAAGAGCTACATTAATTCATGCTTGGTTATGGTGTAAAGCAGGGGTGTCAAACATACGGCCCGAGGGCCAAAACAGGTTTTATCCGGCCCGCGGGATGAGTTTGCTAAGTATAAAAATTAACCTGAAATTTTTGAATGAAACTGCTGTTCTAAATGTGTCCACTGGATGTCGCAATAGAAATTCTTTGTATCTTTTGAGATGATGCTACATATGTACAACATAAACCACATGATGTTGAGGAAAATGATCAAACTAAATAAATAACATTAATTCTCATCCATCCATTCATTTTCTACCGCCTGTCCCTTTCGGTGGTTGCGGGGGTTCGCTGGTGCCTATCTCAGCTGCATTTGGGCGGAAGGCGGTGTACACCCTGGACAAGTCGCCACCTCATCGCATGGGCCAACACAGATGGACAGACAATTTAAGTCACTTAAGATGTGACTTTAAGGTTTTACTACTTACGTATAAAATACTACACGGTCTAGCTCCATCCTATCTTGCCGATTGTATTGTACCATATGTCCCGGCAAGAAATCTGCCTTCAAAGGACTCCGGCTTATTAGTGATTCCCAAAGCCCAAAAAAAGTCTGCGGGCTATAGAGCTTTTTTATTTCGGGCTCCAGTACTCTGGAATGCCCTCCCGCTAACAGTTCGAGATGCTACCTCAGTAGAAGCATTTAAGTCTCACCTTAAAACTCATTTGTATACTCTAGCCTTTAAACAGACTCCCTTTTTAGACCAGTTGATCTGCCGTTTCTTTTCTTTTTCTCCTATGTCCCACTCTCCCTTGTGGAAGGGGTCCGGTCCGATCCAGTGGCCATGTACCGCTCGCCCGTGTATTGGCTGGGGACATCTCTGCGCTGCTGATCCTTCCTCCGCTTGGGATGGTTTCCTGCTGGCTCCGCTGTGAACGGGACTCTCGCTGCTGTGTTGGATCCGCTTTGGACTGGACTCTCGCGACTATGTTGGATCCATTATGGATTGAACTTTCACAGTATCATGTTAGACCCGCTCGACATCCATTGCTTTCCTCCTCGCCAAGGTTTCTCATAGTCATTATTGTCACCGACGTCCCACTGGGTGTGAGTTTTCCTTGCCCTTATGTGGGCCTACCGAGGATGTCGTAGTGGTTTGTGCAGCCCTCTGAGACACTAGTGATTTAGGGCTATATAAGTAAACATTGATTGATTGATTGATATAGATATATATATATATATATATATATATATATATATATATGGGCTTCACGGTGGCAGAGGGGTTAGTGCGTCTGCCTCACAATACGAAGGTCCTGCAGTCCTGGGTTCAAATCCAGGCTCGGGATCTTTCTGTGTGGAGTTTGCATGTTCTTACCATGAATTGATTAACGTGGACCCCGACTTAAACAAGTTGAAAAACTTATTGGGGTGTTACCATTTAGTGGTCAATTGTACGGAATATGTACTGTATTGTGCAATCTACTAATAAAAGTATCAATCAATCAATCAAAAGCGTGGGTTCCCTCCGGGTACTCCGGCTGCCTCCCACTTCCAAAGACATGCACCTGGGGATAGGCCCCTCCCACCTCCAAAGACATGCACCTGGGGATAGGCCCCTCCCACCTCTAAAGACATGCACCTGGGGATAGGCCCCTCCCACCTCCAAAGACATGCACCTGGGGATAGGTTGATTGGCAACACTAAATTGGCCCTAGTGTGTGAATGTGAGTGTGAATGTTGTCTGTCTATCTGTGTTGGCCCTGCGATGAGGTGGCGACTTGTCCAGGGTGTACCCCGCCTTCCGCCCGATTGTAGCTGAGATAGGCGCCAGCGCCCCCCGCGACCCCGAAAGGGAATAAGCGGTAGAAAATGGATGGATGGATATATATATATATATGGAGAGAGAGAGAGAGAGAGAGAGAGAGAGAGAGAGAGAGAGAGAGAGACAGAGAGAGAGAGAGAGAGAGAGAGAGAGAGAGAGAGAGAGAGAGAGATTTATTGAAGGTAATTTGAGCAAATTGGCTATTTCGGACAATGTATTTAAGTGTGTATTTATATGCCGATTTCAAAAGCCACGGCCCCCTTACACCTCACCCTTCTTAACTGTCTATGTGACGTCAAGGCTTGGTTAGGCAGAATTTTTAAATAATGAATGAGGGAAAAACGGAAATTTTAGTTTTTGGTCCGGCCCTCACTGACTTGGGGACCATTGCAAAATGATGTGTGTCCCAAAGTCACCAGCCTTGGCGTCACTATAGACAGCCATTTTAAACTTGACAAACAAGTCAATGGCGTTTTAAAATCGTGTTTTTAATCACCTTCGTCTTTTAAGTAAAGGTTAAACCGTTTTTATCTTTTAACCTTTTTGAACAAGTGGTGCATGCTTTTATTTCAGTGGCCTGACTCGACTGCAATGCACTTTATGCTGGCATTAGCCAAAAAGCTCTCTCCCGTTGCGTTAGTCCAGAACCCGGCAGCAGGACTTTTAACAGGGGCAGGCCAGAAACGCCAGCATATAACCCCAATTCTTCAGTGCACTGGCTCCCTGTTCATTTTAGAATTGATTTTAAACATTGCTTAAGTTTCTGTTGTCTTTAAATCTTTACATGGACTGGCACTGGCAATCATATCTCGGACCTCATCCAAATTTACATCCCTGCGCGCGCTCTGAAGCCAGCTCAGCTTCAGCTCGTGGTGCCCAAGACCAGACTTAAGACCAGGGGAGACAGGGCCTTCTAAGCTCTGGAACACTCTGCCCCTCCATGTTCAAACTTGCTTCCACAGTGGAGTGTTTTTAAGTCTCGTCTTAAGACCCACTTTTATTCTTTGGCTTTTAATGCCAAAAAAAACGGAAATGCTGATTATCGGTCCTGCTAGACACCGACCTCTATTTAATAATACAACTTTAACATTTGACAACCAAATAATAAAACAAGGTGACTCGGTAAAGAATCTGGGTATTATCTTCGACCCAACTCTCTCCTTTGAGTCACACATTAAAAGCGTTACTAAAACGGCCTTCTTTCATCTCCGTAATATCGCTAAAATTCGCTCCATTTTGTCCACTAAAGACGCCGAGATCATTATCCATGCGTTTGTTACGTCTCGTCTCGACTACTGTAACGTATTATTTTCGGGTCTCCCCATGTCTAGCATTAAAAGATTACAGTTGGTACAAAATGCGGCTGCTAGACTTTTGACAAGAACAAGAAAGTTTGATCATATTACGCCTGTACTGTATATACCTTTATATACATATATACATACATATATACCTATACTGGCTCACCTGCACTGGCTTCCTGTGCACTTAAGATGTGACTTTAAGGTTTTACTACTTACGTATAAAATACTACACGGTCTAGCTCCAGCCTATCTTGCCGATTGTATTGTACCGTATGTCCCGGCAAGAAATCTGCGTTCAAAAGACTCCGGCTTATTAGTGCATTCCTAGAGCTCAAAAAAAGTCTGCGGGCTATAGAGCGTTTTCCGTTCGGGCTCCAGTACTCTGGAATGCCCTCCCGGTAACAGTTCGAGATGCTACCTCAGTAGAAGCATTTAAGTCTCACCTTGAAACTCATCTGTATACTCTAGCCTTTAAATAGACCTCCTTTTTAGACCAGTTGATCTGCCGCTTCTTTTCTTTCTCCTATGTCCCCCCCCTCCCTTGTGGAGGGGGTCCGGTCCGATAACCATGGAGGAAGTACTGGCTGTCCAGAGTCGAGACCCAGGATGGACCGCTCGCCTGTATCGGTTGGGGACATCTCTACGCTGCTGATCCGCTTGAGATGGTTTCCTGTGGACGGGACTCTCGCTGCTGTCTTGGAGCCACTATGGATTGAACTTTCACAGTATCATGTTAGACCCGCTCGACATCCATTGCTTTCGGTCCCCTAGAGGGGGGGGGGTTGCCCACATCTGAGGTCCTCTCCAAGGTTTCTCATAGTCAGCATTGTCACTGGCGTCCCACTGGATGTGAATTCTCCCTCCCCACTGGGTGTGAGTTTTCCTTGCCCTTTTGTGGGTTCTTCCGAGGATGTTGTAGTCGTAATGATTTGTGCAGTCCTTTGAGACATTTGTGATTTGGGGTTATATAAATAAACATTGATTGAACACTACGTGAGTTGTGTGGTCCTCTGTTGTCCTCTGTGTTTTTTATACACTTTGTCAGTTTTTGATGCAGTACCGCCTGAGGGATCAAAGGCCTGTAATATCATCGCTTACATGCAGTGATTTCTCCAGATTCTCTGAACCGTTTGATGATTTTACGGACCGTAGATGGTAAAATCCCTAAATTCCTTGCAATAGCTCGTTGAGAAATGTTGTTCGAAAACTGTTCGACAATTTGCTTACAAATTGGTGACCCTCGATAGGCCCATCCTTGTTTGTGAATTACTTGCATTTCATGGAAGCAATTTTATACCCAATCATGGCACCCACCTGTTCCCAATTAGCCTGCACACCTGTGGGATGTTCCAAATAAGTGTTTGATGAGTACACTAAATTGGCCCTAGTGTGTGAATGTGAGTGTGAGTGTTGTCTGTCTATCTGTCTTGGCCCTGCGATGAGGTGGCGACTTGTCCAGGGTGTACCCCGCCTTCCGCCCGATTGTAGCTGAGATAGGCGCCAGCGCCCCCCCGCGACCCCGAAAGGGAATAAGCGGTAGAGGATGGATGGATGGATGGATGATTTTTATTTTACTGTTTTAATTGATTTTAACCTTTAAAATAGTTTTTAATCATATTTGTTTTTATAGGTTTTATTTTTATTCATTTTTTGTTTTATTCAGTCATTGGTGGAGCATAATATTGTTTTTAACATGGCTGTGCAGCACTTTGGAAACGTTATTGTTGTTTAAATGTGCTATATAAATAAAGTGGATTGGATTGGATTGTATCAAACTGGTAGCCCTTCGCATGAATCAATAGCCAAGAAGTAGCTCTTGCTTTCAAAAAGTGGCCGTGCGCAACCCGAGGGTCACTGGTTCAAATCCCACCTGGAACCAACCTCGTCATGTCCGTTGTGTCCTGAGCAAGACACTTCACCCTTGCTCCTGATGGTTAGCGCCTTGCATGGCAGCTCCCTCCATCAGTGTGTGAATGTGTGTGTGAATGGGTAAATGTGGAAGTAGTGTCAAAGCGCTTTGAGTACCTTGAAGGTAGAAAAGCGCTATACAAGTACAACCCATTTATTTATTTATTTAAAAAGGCTGGTGACCACTGATCTAAACATACCTCAGAGGGCGGCAGATGGCGGGCTAGATCCAGCCTTCATGCTTCCATCCGTCCTCGGGCTTGTCAGCGGGAGACGTGGGAAGAGGAGCCTGGAAGAAAGAAGATGAGGTGAAGGGTGTTGATGGTGGCTCGGCTAAGCTGTGTTAAGAATGACATCGCTGTGATGATGACAACCATAACTCGTCAGCTAATGACGACCAGCCTCGTGTGATAATACAACAACAACGTTATAATTAGTCCGCCCAACTAACACGTTAGCACAATAAACATTTGAGTACACATTTAAACATTATAGTACACAATTAAACATTATAGCACCCAATTAAACATGATATTACACAATAAAAACATGAGCTTACGGAGATGATGGCGGCGCTGCTAGCTTCTCCGCGGCTAACAGCAGCCAGCGAGCCGACTCCCGCGGTTCCCCGAGCAGCCTTTTCTCCGTCCTTTCACCGGCGACTCTTCACGGCAGGAGCCCTTCACCCACATAGGGGAGCCGCCTTGGCTGGAGGCGGACGGAAGCAGAGCAGCATGTCGTGTGCGAGGATGTTGTGAACCGCGCCGACGGTGCCATTAAAGAGTCGAGCGGCGAGGGCAGGGGTGTCCAAACTTTTTCCACCGAGGGCCGCAGACTGAAAAATCAAATTATGCGGGGGCCATTTTGATATTTTTCTTCTTTAACCTTCCTCTTGTGTTTGCTTTCTGTTACCATCTCTTATGTTAACGGGTCGGTTTTGACCCATGTTTTAAATCAGCTGTAAAATACACTAAAAACAATTATCTATCATCCAATTTGTTTCTCATCTCTTGGTTACCTTGTTAGGCTTCCTTATCCTTGAAAATATTGGTTTTAATATTTTTGGTTTGGGCCATTGGGCCTTATTTTGTCAGTATACCCCTCGATTTAAACCTTACAGGGAAGGCTCCGGCTTATTAGTGATCCCCAAAGCCCAAAAAAAGTCTGCGGGCTGTAGAGCTTTTTCATTTCGGGCTCCAGTACTCTGGAATGCCCTCCCGGTAACAGTTCGAGATGCTACCTCAGTAGAAGCATTTAAGTCTCACCTTAAAACTCATTTGTATGCTCTAGCCTTTAAATAGACTCCCTTTTTAGACCAGTTGATCTGCCGTTTCTTTTCTTTTTCTTCTATGTCCCACTCTCCTTTGTGGAGGGAGTCCGGTCCGATCCGGTGGCCATGTACTGCTCGCCTGTGTATCGGCTGGGGACATCTCTGCGCTGCTGATCAGCCTCCTCTTGGGATGGTTTCCTACTGGCTCCGCTGTGAACGGGACTCTCGCTGCTGTGTTGGATCCGCTCTGGACTGGACTCTCGCGACTGTGTTGGATCCATTATGGATTGATCTTTCACAGTATCATGTTCTCATAGTCATCATTGTCACCGACGTCCCACTGGGTGTGAGTTTTCCTTGCCCTTATGTGGGCCTACCGAGGATGTCGTAGTGGTTTGTGCAGCCCTTTGAGACACTAGTGATTTAGGGCTATATAAGTAAACATTGATTGATTGATTGATTGATTGAAGGCTGAGTGTGATCCCACGATAGTGGGAACACACCCTCCGGTCCCCCTTCTTAAAGAGAGGAACCACCACCCCGGTCTGCCAATCCAGGGGTACCGCCCCCGATGTCCACTCGATGCTGCAAAGTCTTGTCAACCAAGACACCCCCACAGCATCCAGAGCCTTAAGGAACTCCGGGCGGATCTCGTCCACCCCTGGGGCATTGCCACCGAGGAGCTTTTTAACTACCTCAGCGACCTCAGCCCCAGAAATAGGAGAGTCCACCACAGATTCCCCAGGCACTGCTTCCTCATAGGAAGACGTGTTGGTGGGATTGAGGAGGTCTTCGAAGTATTCCTTCCACCTATCCACAACATCCGCAGTTGAGGTCAGCAGAACACCATCCGCACCATACACGGTGTTGATAGTGCACTGATTCCCCTTCCTGAGGCGGCGGACGGTGGTCCAGAATCGCATCGAAGCCGTCCGGAAGTCGTTTTCCATGGCTTCCCCGAACTCCTCCCATGTCCGAGTTTTTGCCTCCACGACCGCTGAAGCTGCACACCGCTTGGCCTGTCGGTACCTGTCCACTGCCTCCGGAGTCCTATGAGCCAAAAGGACCCGATAGGACTCCTTCTTCAGCTTGACGGCATCCCTCACCGCTGGTGTCCACCAAGGGGTTTTAGGATTGCCGCCCCGAACCTCAAGAGAATCATATGAATAAAAAAAGGTTGTTGTGTTACCTAACTATTACTAAGAGGTATTAGAACACATCTCTTGAATAAATGTGTTTTGTTTATTTTTTTCATTTTAAGAATTTTAACCATAGTAACATCTATGGTGTTACGGGTCAATTTCGACCCATATATATTTACTTCAAGAAAAAGGCTAAAAAGTATTTTTTTCAGCAACAAAAATCCAACATCAAACAAACAACCAATCAAGCAAATGAAACCAAGAGAAATAGATTACTAGTTCCAAAACTAATAAAAAAAACAAAATCAGAGTGGCAAAAAGTGACACTTTTAGTGTCCGTCTTTTGTTTGTTTTTGTACAGGATAACAAGGTAAAATGAGAATCCACTAAAGCTCACATGATTGGGAGAGGAGCTGGCTGTCAGTGTGTTCAGTTTTGGCTCTTATCATTGCTTTATCATCTTATTTTTATAACCGGGTCGAAACCGACCCTAACAACACCAAGGGCATAATTTCTACCGGAGCATTTTATAATTTAGTGAAAAAAATTAAAATGTTTTATTTTGTTGACAAAGAGGTTCCTGACAAAGTCAAAAAGCTTTGATGCCAAAAAATTAATCTATGTGGTGTTTTTATGCATTTAAAAACTAAAACGGGTCGGTGCCGACCCTAACACAAGACGAAGGTTAAAAGCAATACAATAGTCTTTTTTTTTTTTTTTTTTAACCTTTATGGCTTTCCTCAAGTTTGGTCCCTGGTCTCCGGAAGGGTCTCAGTCATAAAAATGTTAGAAATTAATCATAAATTATCATTTTTTTTCATTAAAAAGCCTACTGAAATGAGATTTTCTTATTTAAACGGGGCTAGCAGGTCCATTCTATGTGTCAGACTTGATCATTTTGCGATATTTTTGCTGAAAGGATTTAGTAGAGCAGTGTTTTTCAACCACTGTGCCGCGGCACACTATTGTGCCGTGGGAGATTGTCTAATCCAGGGGTCACCAACCTTTTTGAAACCAAGAGCTACTTCTTGGGTACTGATTAATGCAAAGGGCTACCAGTTTGATACACACTTAAATAAATTGCCAGAAATAGCCAATTTGCTCAATTTACCTTTAATAAATACATCTATATTAGTGGTTCTTAACCTCGGTGGAAGTACCAAACCCCGTTTGTTTCATATGCACATTCACTGAACCCTTCTTAGTGAAAAATTAAATGTTTTTTTTTTCAAATTCAAGACAAAGTTATGTGTTTTTTGGTAACACTTTAGTATGGAGAACATATTCTAAGTAACAAAGACTTATTTTAGAGGTTGTTAGACTCTAGGGGAACACATTCCAAGTAATAAAGACTTAATTTAGAGTTATTTTGTTAGGGTTAAGGGTTATAATGAGGCCATGCCGAATTAAGCATCAATAAGTACTTAATAATGACTAATTAAGAAGCAAAATGTTACTAATGTGCATGTGAATAAGCAACAATAATAATGGTGAATATGTTCCCCATACTGAATGAATGAATGGTTTATTTTGAGCCATGCAAACAAAACAAGAGAATGACATAAAATACAAAAGAAATATATCCATCCATCCATCCATCATCTTCCGCTTATCCGAGGTCGGGTCGCGGGGGCAACAGCCTAAGCCAGAAATATATAGATACATTATTTTTACACCTACATTGAAAACTACATGTGACTAATCTTTTGTAAATGTCAAGAATGGCTCAAAAGGGAGTGGGAAGAAGTAAACTTATTAGGTCCCACCCCTATACATATACTATATATACAATATATAATACAATAATATATATAATATAAATCAATTCAGTGGTTGCTGCGTAGATGCTCTATATTATCTATATATAATACATTTAAATTCACATACACTTACGTATGTACACACACATGTATACACACACATATATATATATATATATATATATATATATATATATATATATATATATATATATATATATATACGGCTTCACGGTGGAAGAGGGGTTAGTGCGTCTGCCTCACAATACGAGGGTCCTGCAGTCCTGGGTTCAAATCCAGGCCCGGGATCCTTCTGTGTGGAGTTTGCATGTTCTCCCCGTGAATGCGTGGGTTCCCTCCGGGTACTCCGGCTTCCTCCCACCTCCAAAGACATGCACCTGGGGATAGGTTGATTGGCAACACTAAATTGGCCCTAGTGTGTGAATGTGAGTGTGAATGTTGTCTGTCTATCTGTGTTGGCCCTGCGATGAGGTGGCGACTTGTCCAGGGTGTACCCCGCCTTCCGCCCGATTGTAGCTGAGATAGGCGCCAGCTCCCCCTGCGACCCCCAAAGGGAATAAGCGGTAGAAAATGGATGGATGGATATATATATACACATATACATACACATACACACATAATCACATACATACACACATGCATATACCCAAAATACACACACACACACACACACCTATATAAATACTATATATATAATCAATCAATCAATCAATGTTTACTTATATAGCCCTAAATCACTAGTGTCTCAAAGGGCTGCACAAACCACCACGACATCCTCGGTAGGCCCACATAAGGGCAAGGAAAAACTCACACCCAGTGGGACGTCGGTGACAATGATGACTATGAGAACCTTGGAGAGGAGGAAAGCAATGGATGTCGAGCGGGTCTAACATGATACTGTGAAAGTTCAATCCACAATGGATCCAACACAGTCACGAGAGTCCAGTCCACAGCGGATCCAACACAGCAGCGAGAGTCCCGTTCACAGCGGAGCCAGCAGGAAACCATCCCAAGCGGAGGCGGATCAGCAGCGCAGAGATGTCCCCAGCCGATACACAGGCAAGCAGTACATGGCCACCGGATCGGACCGGACCCCCTCCACAAGGGAGAGTGGGACATAGAAGAAAAAGAAAAGAAACGGCAGATCAACTGGTCTAAAAAGGGAGTCTATTTAAAGGCTAGAGTATACAAATGAGTTTTAAGGTGAGACTTAAATGCTTCTACTGAGGTAGCATCTCGAACTGTTACCGGGAGGGCATTCCAGAGTACTGGAGCCCGAAATGAAAACGCTCTATAGCCCGCAGACTTTTTTTGGGCTTTGGGAATCACTAATAGGCCGGAGTCCTTTGAACGCAGATTTCTTGCCGGGACATATGGTACAATAATAGTATATCTAATACACACTTGTGTCTAAACATTATTAACAGTTTATGGTGCCTATGGGAACAAGCTTTCATTCTGACTGTGATATTAGTGGTTAATAGTGGATCTGTGGCTGTGGAACTACTGTCCCTGATCAACAGGACCTGAGGACCACTCTTGCTATGTGTCCTATGCTGTGCATTAAGAGTGTTACCATGTTTTATTACTAGTGCACAAAATGAACCGTGCATGAACATCACCTTGTTCAAAGAACAAAACCGACACTAAACTCACACTAGACTGCATAAACTCACAACAAATGACACACCTGCAAATCAGTGTGACTTCTGCTGTTGGCGTACCCGTAATACGCCGATAATGAGAAGTTTTTATTGACACGATGAGTCGGGTGTGTTTTATTACGCCGAACCCCTGAGGCCGACTCACCGAAACCCTAGGGTTCCATCGAACCCAGGTTAAGAACCACTGATCTATATATATATTAAAAAAATGGGTATTTCTGTCTGTCATTCCGTTGTACATTTTTTTTCCTTTTCCGGAATATTTTTTTGTCGAGGATAAATGATAAATAAATAAATGATAAATGGGTTGTACTTGTATAGCGCTTTTCTACCTTCAAGGTACTCAAAGCGCTTTGACACTACTTCCACATTCACCCATTCACACACACATTCACACACTGATAGAAGGAGCTGCCATGCAAGGCGCTAACCAGCACCCATCAGGAGCAAGGGTGAAGTGTCTTGCTCAGGACACAACGGACGTGACGAGGTTGGTACTAGGTGGGATTTGAACCAGGGCCCCTCGGGTTGCGCACGGCCACTCTCCCACTCGTCGTGTTTGGAGGAAGAAGAATACTGAGTTGCATCCCAAGAACACCATACCTACTGTGAAGCATGGGGGTGGAACACATCATGCTTTGGGGCTGTTTTTCTGCTAAGGGGACAGGACGATTGATTCGTGTTAAGGAAAGAATGAACGGGGCCATGTATCGTGAGATTTTGAGCCAAAACCTCCTTCCATCAGTCAGAGCTTTGGATGGTTGACCAAATACTTATTTTCCTCCGTAATTTACAAATAAATTCTTTAAAATTCCTCTAATGTGAATTCCTGGATTTTTTTTTTCACATTCTGTCTCTCACAGTTGAAGTGTACCTATGATGAAAATTACAGACCTCTGTCATCATTTTAAGTGGGAGAACTTGCACAATCGCTGGCTGACTAAATACTTTTTTGCCCCACTGTATATATATATATACATACATATATATATATGTATATATATATATATACATACATATATATATATATATACTGGATATATATATATACATATACATATATATACTGTATATGTGTATATATATATATATATGTATATATATATATACATATATATATATATATATATATATATTAGCCCTGCGATGAGGTGGCGACTTGTCCAGGGTGTACACCGCCTTCCGCCCGATTGTAGCTGAGATAGGCGCCAGCGCCCCCCGCGACCCCAAAAGGGAATAAGCGGTAGAAAATGGATGGATATATATATATATATATATATATATATATATTGGCCCTGCAATGAGGTGGCCACTTGTCCAGGGTGTACACCGCCTTCCGCCCGATTGTAGCTGAGATATGCGCTAGCGCCCCCCGCGACCCCAAAAAGGGAATAAAAGGTAGAAAATTGGATGGATGGATATATATATATATATATATATATTAAAAACGTTGCAAAAAAAGTGTCTGCATCAATACTGTATGTCAGTGGTCCCCAACCACCGGGCCGCAGAATAATTTTTTATTAAAAAAAAAAATATATATATATATATATATATATATATATATATAATTTTTATTTTTTTATTTTTTATTTTTATTTTTTATTTTTATTAAATCAACATAAAAAACACATTATACACTTAAAATTAGTGCACAAACGACAAAAAACACCCTTTTTCATGACAAAAATGTCCCTTTTTCATGACAAAGAAAAAAAAAAAAAATACAGGACACCCCCACCGGGCCGCGGGACAAATTATTAAACGTTGACCGGTCCGCGGATACAAAAAGGTTGGGGACCACTGCTGTATGTGACATCACTGCCGCCCATGCACATTAACAGCAGTGGTATCGGTAATAGACTATACCATTATATATGAAAGGGGTGTGGGATCATTATCGACCGCGCGTTTCCTCTTTCCACCCGCATGCTGTCGCTTGTTATCTCACCACCAACATGACCATGCGATGTTTGTTCCTTCCCCCCGGAGTGGATGCCTCCTCTCTCCCCTCAAGTCGCCCCGCCGGAGACCGCGACCCCCTGCCGTGAACGCCGCCGCCTGTGAGGGAGTGGTGGCGGCTGTCAGACTCCGCCATCCCGCCCAGGTTCTGGAGGACGAGAGCGGGGCTGCAGCTGCCATGACGCTGCAGCTGAGGAGCCAGGACGCAGCCTACTATCAGACTGCACACTACCGCGGGAATCTAACCGGCGTCAGCAGCCATTATCTCCCCCCTTTGCCAGGTAAGGAGACGTCGTTTCTGCGCCGCAGTGCACATAAGGAGAAGTGTTATTTGTGGATGTCATGCAGGCATATATGCATTATTGCCTTTTCTTGACATGAGGTGGAACAAAATGAGTCTTTACTGCCAAGCAGCAGTCACACAGAACAGTACAGTAGAGAAGGTGTTCATGCATCATAGACCTCAGTCTCACACCAGTATGCTGCAGCAAAAAAAACAAAAAAAAACCGGATGCATTGTCACAGCTGTTGTGAGAGAAATTGCAATCCCAGCAGAAGTCGCGGCTGCTGCACGTCTGAAATGATTATCACGCGTATGGACATAACACCTGACCCTCATGCAATTTGCCATCATATTTTTTATCAGTGACAGAGCAGGAATGGGCTAGGGCAAGGGTGGGCAACCCAAAATGTTGAAAGAGCCATATTGGACCATAAAATATAACAACAACAACAACAACAAAAATATGTCTGGAGCTGCAAAAAATTAAAAGCCCTATAATGTTAAATCCATGATGGACTGGACTCTCACACTATTATGTTAGATCCACTATGGACTGGACTCTCACACTATTATGTTAGATCCACTATGGACTGGACTCTCACACTATTATGTTAGATCCACTATGGACTGGACTCTCACACTGTTATGTTAGATCCACTATGGACTGGACTCTCACACTATTATGTTAGATCCACTATGGACTGGACTCTCACACTATTATGCTAGATCCACTATGGACTGGACTCTCACACTATTATGTTAGATCCACTATGGACTGGACTCTCACACTATAATGTTAAATCCATTATGGACTGGACTCTCACACTATTATGTTAGATCCACTCTGGACTGGACTCTCACACTATTATGTTAGATCCACTATGGACTGGACTCTCACTATATTATGTTAGATCCACTATGGACTGGACTCTCACTATATTATGTTAGATCCACTATGGACTGGACTCTCACACTATTATGTTAGATCCACTATGGACTGGACTCTCACACTATTATGTTAGATCCACTATGGACTGGACTCTCACTATTATGTTAGATCCACTATGGACTGGACTCTCACACTATTATGTTAGATCCACTATGGACTGGACTCTCACACTATTATGTTAGATCCACTATGGACTGGACTCTCACTATTATGTTAGATCCACTATGGACTGGACTCTCACATTATTATGTTAGATCCACTATGGACTGGACTCTCACACTGTTATGTTAGATCCACTATGGACTGGACTCTCACACTATTATGTTAGATCCACTATGGACTGGACTCTCACACTATTATGTTAAATCCATGACTGACTGGACTCTCAAACTGTTATGGTAGATCCACTATGGACTGGACTCTCACTATTATGTTAGATCCACTATGGACTGGACTCTCACACTATTATGTTAGATCCACTATGGACTGGACTCTCACCATTATGTTAGATCCACTATGGACTGGACTCTCACACTATTATGTTAGACCCACTATGGACTGGACTCTCACACTATAATGTTAGATCCACTATGGACTGGACTCTCACACTATTATGTTAGATCCACTATGGACTGGACTCTCACACTATAATGTTAGATCCACTATGGACTGGACTCTCACACCATTATGTTAGATCCACTATGGACTGGACTCTCACACCATTATGTTAGATCCACTATGGACTGGACTCTCACACTATTATGTTAGATCCACTATGGACTGGACTCTCACAGTATTATGTTTGATCCACTATGGACTAGACTCTCACACTATCATGTTAGATCCACTATGGGCTGAACTCTCACTATTATGTTAAATCCATGATGGACTGGACTCTCACACTATTATGTTAGATCCACTATGGACTGGACTCTCACACTATTATGTTAGATCCACTATGGACTGGACTCTCACCATTATGTTAGATCCACTATGGACTGGACTCTCACACTATTATGTTAGACCCACTATGGGCTGGACTCTCACACTATAATGTTAGATCCACTATGGACTGGACTCTCACACTATTATGTTAGATCCACTATGGACTGGACTCTCACACTATAATGTTAGATCCACTATGGACTGGACTCTCATTATTATGTTAGATCCACTATGGACTGGACTTTCACACTATTATGTTAGATCCCCTATGGACTGGACTCTCACACTATTATGCTAGATCCACTATGGACTGGACTCCTCACTATTATGTTGGATCCACTATGGACTGGACTCTCACTATTATGTTGGATCCACTATGGACTGGACTCTCACACTACTGTTAGATCCACTATGGACTGGACTCTCACACTATTATGTTAGATCCACTATGGACTGGACTCTCACACTGTTATGTTAGATCCACTATGGACTGGACTCTCACACTATTATGTTAGATCCACTATGGACTGGACTCTCACACTATTATGCTAGATCCACTATGGACTGGACTCTCACACTATTATGTTAGATCCACTATGGACTGGACTCTCACACTATAATGTTAAATCCATTATGGACTGGACTCTCACACTATTATGTTAGATCCACTCTGGACTGGACTCTCACACTATTATGTTAGATCCACTATGGACTGGACTCTCACTATATTATGTTAGATCCACTATGGACTGGACTCTCACTATATTATGTTAGATCCACTATGGACTGGACTCTCACACTATTATGTTAGATCCACTATGGACTGGACTCTCACACTATTATGTTAGATCCACTATGGACTGGACTCTCACTATTATGTTAGATCCACTATGGACTGGACTCTCACACTATTATGTTAGATCCACTATGGACTGGACTCTCACACTATTATGTTAGATCCACTATGGACTGGACTCTCACTATTATGTTAGATCCACTATGGACTGGACTCTCACATTATTATGTTAGATCCACTATGGACTGGACTCTCACACTGTTATGTTAGATCCACTATGGACTGGACTCTCACACTATTATGTTAGATCCACTATGGACTGGACTCTCACACTATTATGTTAAATCCATGACTGACTGGACTCTCAAACTGTTATGGTAGATCCACTATGGACTGGACTCTCACTATTATGTTAGATCCACTATGGACTGGACTCTCACACTATTATGTTAGATCCACTATGGACTGGACTCTCACCATTATGTTAGATCCACTATGGACTGGACTCTCACACTATTATGTTAGACCCACTATGGACTGGACTCTCACACTATAATGTTAGATCCACTATGGACTGGACTCTCACACTATTATGTTAGATCCACTATGGACTGGACTCTCACACTATAATGTTAGATCCACTATGGACTGGACTCTCACACCATTATGTTAGATCCACTATGGACTGGACTCTCACACCATTATGTTAGATCCACTATGGACTGGACTCTCACACTATTATGTTAGATCCACTATGGACTGGACTCTCACAGTATTATGTTTGATCCACTATGGACTAGACTCTCACACTATCATGTTAGATCCACTATGGGCTGAACTCTCACTATTATGTTAAATCCATGATGGACTGGACTCTCACACTATTATGTTAGATCCACTATGGACTGGACTCTCACACTATTATGTTAGATCCACTATGGACTGGACTCTCACCATTATGTTAGATCCACTATGGACTGGACTCTCACACTATTATGTTAGACCCACTATGGGCTGGACTCTCACACTATAATGTTAGATCCACTATGGACTGGACTCTCACACTATTATGTTAGATCCACTATGGACTGGACTCTCACACTATAATGTTAGATCCACTATGGACTGGACTCTCATTATTATGTTAGATCCACTATGGACTGGACTTTCACACTATTATGTTAGATCCCCTATGGACTGGACTCTCACACTATTATGCTAGATCCACTATGGACTGGACTCCTCACTATTATGTTGGATCCACTATGGACTGGACTCTCACTATTATGTTG
Source organism: Nerophis ophidion (assembly GCF_033978795.1). Classification (NCBI taxonomy): domain Eukaryota; kingdom Metazoa; phylum Chordata; class Actinopteri; order Syngnathiformes; family Syngnathidae; genus Nerophis; species Nerophis ophidion. The sequence goes on from NC_084632.1 coordinate 41,974,965, forward strand.
GATCCACTATGGACTGGACTCTCACACTACTGTTAGATCCACTATGGACTGGACTCCCACACTATTATGTTAGATCCACTATGGACTGGACTCTCACACTACTATGTTAGATCCACTATGGACTGGACTCGCACACTATTATGCTAGATCCACTATGGACTGGACTCTCACACTACTCTGTTAGATCCACTATGGACTGGACTCTCACTATTATGTTAGATCCACTATTGACTAGACTCTCACACAATATTATTATGTTAGATCTACTATGGACTGGACTCTCACACTACTGTTAGATCCACTATGGACTGGACTCCCACACTATTATGTTAGATCCACTCTGGACTGGACACTCACACTATGTTAGATCCATTATGGACTGGACTCTCACACTATTATGTTAGATCCACTATGGACTGGACTCTCACACTATTATGTTAGATCCACTATGGACTGGACTCTAACACTATTATGTTAGAACCACTATCGACTGGACTCTCACACTATTATGTTAGATCCACTATGGACTGGACTCTCACACTATTATGTTAGATCCACTATGGACTGGACTCTCACACTATAATGTTAAATCCATTATGGACTGGACTCTCACTATTATGTTAAATCCACTATGGACTGGACTCTCACTATTATGTTAGATCCACTATGGACTGGACTCTCACTCTATTATGTTAGATCCACTATGGACTGGACTCTCACACTACTGTTAGATCCACTATGGACTGGACTCCCACACTATTATGTTAGATCCACTATGGACTGGACTCTCACACTACTATGTTAGATCCACTATGGACTGGACTCGCACACTATTATGCTAGATCCACTATGGACTGGACTCTCACACTACTCTGTTAGATCCACTATGGACTGGACTCTCACTATTATGTTAGATCCACTATTGACTAGACTCTCACACAATATTATTATGTTAGATCTACTATGGACTGGACCCTCACACTACTGTTAGATCCACTATGGACTGGACTCCCACACTATTATGTTAGATCCACTCTGGACTGGACTCTCACACTATGTTAGATCCATTATGGACTGGACTCTCACACTATTATGTTAGATCCACTATGGACTGGACTCTCACACTATAATGTTAGATCCACTATGGACTGGACTCTCACACTATTATGTTAGATCCACTATGGACTGGACTCTCACCATTATGTTAGATCCACTATGGACTGGACTCTCACACTATTATGTTAGACCCACTATGGACTGGACTCTCACACTATTATGTTAGATCCACTATGGACTGGACTCTCACACTATAATGTTAAATCCATTATGGACTGGACTCTCACACTATTATGTTAGATCCACTATCGACTGGACTCTCACTATTATGTTAGATCCACTATGGACTGGACTCTCACATTATTATGTTAGATCCACTATGGACTGGACTCTCACACCATTATGTTAGATCTACTATGGACTGGACTCTCACTATTATGTTAGATCTACTATGGACTGGACTCTCACTATTATGTTAGAGGAGGCGTACAATCTTTCGTCAGAGCGTGGTGGAACTGTACAAAGAGAACAGTCCAGACGTTTCTCCTCAATTTAGCCAAATTGAATTTTGTCTCTGCATGATTCCTTGCTCCTTGTCTTGTTTAATAGATGTCATCAGTGTTTGAACCTGACAAAGTTGTGCACAAGGTGTATTTATAGTATAATGTGCAAAATAAATGTCATATTTTTTGGACACTTATCTTGTATTTGACATTGTTTATACGGTTAAGCGCAATAAATGTTCAACTTCAGCCAAAACCCTTTCCGTCTACAACATTTTCAATTCATGAATGTGCAACTGTTTGTTTATTTTGTTGACCACAGACCGAAGAAACAAAGAATAAACTAAACATATCAGCTGCCTAAGTGAATACATTACTCATCCATTCACAATAAACATTCACTCTTCCCCTTATGGTTTCTTAATGAGTATTAATAAAAGCTGCTAAAAAAATAATAATTGTCGTGCCATGAAAATGGTTGAACAAACCTGTAAGGACGTAGAAATAAGAATAAAGTGGTAAAGTACATGTTGGGTTACACAACGCTGTTTGTGCACTCTGTGGTGCGTAAAGAAACACGTTTTGTCCGTAATGCTTTCTCGGCTTTTATTTATTTTTATTGCCCAGTGAAGCAGAATGAAGAAGCGCATGATGCATGTGCTTCTCATTGCTCCATAATTGATTGGAAGTGTAGAAGAAAAAAAAAAAGACACTTGGCCTATTTAGAGATTCTCAGTGGATCCCAAGAATGGAAACAGGTTTTGTAGAGTTCAAAACAAGCAATGAAACCAACTTTGGTGGTTTAGAATTTAATCGGAATCGCAACTGTCCGAATAATTTTATCTACGTTATCACAAAACTTTGTGTTGCCATGAGTTCAAAAGCAGTCTTTGATCTTACCAATCAAAAGGCTTGTAAAACTCCACTGTGTAGGATGGGAAGCGACAGGAAGGTGTCGGTTTCTTGGATGCATTGCTTTAAAGTTAGAGTTAATGTACCAAAGATTGTCACAAACACACTAGGTGTGGTGAAATTTGTCCTCTGCATTGGACCCATCCCCTTGTTCACCTCCTGGGAAGTGAGGGGAGCAGTGAGCAGCAGCGGTGCCGCCCCCCGGGAATTATTTATGGTGATTTAATCCCCAATTCCTACCCTCGATGCTGAGTGCCAAGCAGGGATGCAATTTTTAACAAATCTCTGGTATGACTCGGCCTACCGATCTCAGGGCGGACTCTCTAACCCATGGGTGTCAAACTCTGGCCCGCGGGCCAAATTTGGCCCGCCGTGTAATTTCATTTGGCCCTTGAGGCAATATCAAATTAACATTAGAGCTGGCCCACCGCTGTAACACCGCATTCACCGCTTATACTCAAACTCGTCCACCTTCCCGATTCTCCCGGGAGACTCCCGAAGTTCAGTGCCCCTCCCGAATTTCTCCCGATTTCCACCCGGGCCGTAAAAGCACTGCCTTTGGCGTTCTCTACATGTCGCCACGTCCGCTTTTCCTCCATACAAACAGCATACATAATATATGCAACTCATACACACACACAAGTGTATGCAAGGCATACTTGGTCAACAGCCATACAGGTCACACTGAGGGTGGCCGTGTAAACAACTTTAACACTGTTACAAATATACGCCACACTGTGAACCCACAGCAAACAAGAATGACAAACACATTTCGGGAGAACATCCGCACTGTAACACAACAGAAACACAACCGAACAAACACCCAGAACCCCTTGCATCACTAACTCTTCCGGGATGCTACAATATACACCCCCGCTACCACCAAACCCCGCCCCAACTCAAACCCACCGCCGAAAAGAGGCATTCAATTTGTATTTTTTTTTTTTTTGATATGCCATTGATATTTTTTTATTAGTATTATTTAAAACTCGATTTTGCATGTCACTATAAAGTTATATGTGAATTATATTTATATAGCGCTTTTCTCAAGTGACTCAAAGCGCTCTACATAGTGACACCCAATATCTAAGTTACATTTAAACCAGTGTGGGTGGCACTGGGAGCAGGTGGGTAAAGTGTCTTGCCCAAGGACACAACGGCAGTGACTAGGGCGACACAAGCGGGAATCGAACCTGCAACTCTCAAGTTGCTGGCACGGCCACTCTACCAACCGAGCTATGCCGCCCCATATAAGCCTTGCTTGGTCAATATTCAATGCAAAACTTGTTTGAGTCCCTAGTTTAAAATTCTGGCCCACTCTGTATTTGAGTTTGACACCCCTGCTCTAACCACTAGGAGATTTTGTCTTGACCCGAGATCTACAAAGCACAGGAGGAAGCAGGACCCGACCCCCCTCCAGGCACCTTTTCTTTGAACTGTTTTGTAGTCAAAGACGGCGGCTGTTTACGACCCCCGCCCCTTTAGAAACAGTTGTTGCCATGTAATCAGGGAAAGTCCAAATAAAATAGGAGTGCGACCTTTCGTCAGAGGTGGTGAGACTGTACAAAGGTTTGAATGTAACTTAGATATTGGGTTTCACTATGTAAAGCGCTTTGAGTCACTAGAGAAAAAGTGCTATATAAATATAATTCACTTCACTTCAAAGAGTACAGCCCAGACGTTTCTCCTCAATGAGCTAAAAGGATTTCTGTCCCTGCTTAATTCCTTGCTTCTTGTCTTGTTTAATAGATGTCATCAGTTTTTGAACTGACTACAACTTCTTCGGTTTTTAAGACCACAGTGTGGTCCTTTTTTCAGTACAGTAAGAAAAGAAAATGCACCGCGTCGAACAATGTAGGTTTTTGTATCAGCAGCTTTAATGATTTTTATATTGAAATATAAAAAAACTGCAAACTGTTGGCAGGTAAAATGGTAAATGGGTTGTACTTGTATAGCGCTTTTCAAGGCGCTAACCAGCACCCATCAGGAGCAAGGGTGAAGTGTCTTGCTCAGGACACAACGGACGTGACGAGGTTGGTACCAGGTGGGGATTAAACCAGGGACCCCCGGGTTGCGCTCAGCCACTCTCCCAACGCCGTCCCAATAATGTAATGTAAGAAAACAGTATGCTGATAACAATAACCATTAACACAGCTTTGTCTTTAAATACTGTAAATACTATGAAATTGTTTTAGCCTTCAAAAAAAATACATGCATCTTAGCCAATTATGCAAATGATAAAAAACAAACAAAAACAGGCCAAAAGTCTGGACACACCTCATTCATTGAATGTTCTTTATTTTCATGACTATTTACATTGTAGATTGTCACTTTAAAACTATGAATGAACACATGTGGAGTTATGTACTTGAGAAAAAAAGGTGAAATAACTGAAAACATGTCTTATGTTCTACTTTCTTCAAAATAGCCACCCTTTGCTCTGATCACTGCTTTAAGTTTTATGTACCACTGATAGTCACACACACACACTAGGTGTGGCGAACGCATTCTTGGCATTCTCTCATTGAGCTGCAAGCACACCTGGGAAGGTGACTACCTCTTGAAGCTCATCCAGAGAATGCCGAGAGTCTGCGAAAAAGTCATCAGGGCAAAGGGTGGCTATTTTGAAGAAACTAGAATACAAAACGTGTGTTCAGTTACTTCACCTTTTTTTGTTAAGTACATAACTCCGCATGTGTTCATGCATAGTTTTGATGTGACGATCTACAATGTAAATAGTCATGAAAATAAAGACAACACATTGAATGAGAAGTGTGTCCGATCTTTCGGCTTGTACTGTATAAAAAAATTGAAGAATGCGGAGGGCCCACCTTGATACCTTTTGCGTATTTTGGATGCTAATGTCAGGCTTGCCCCTGACAGTTTGTCTATGTTTTCATTTTTTCCTCTGCATTTGTCTTTCATCTGTGTTTAGTATCTCCTGTCTTTAGTTCCTGTCAAGTGCTCTTATTTTGCTTCAGCTTCCTGTCTTGTTCCCTGAGTGCTGTGTTCCTCCTGGCCACACCTGTTGCCAATCAGTCCGCTCCTATTTGTACCTCCTTTGTCTTGTGTCAGTTGCTGGATCATTGTCGTTGCCACATGTCCGTCTTTTATCGTTTTCTACTTGTCATTCCTACTGGTCGTGTGAATGCAGCGTAGCGGTAAGCTATATTTGGTAGATGTTTTGTAGCGTATTGTTAGTTTGTTCATAGCCCTTAGTTTGTTATACCCGCCCATGTGCGTGCTTTTTGTTTGTACCCTTTTGGTTTTGTTTTTGTCTTATTATCTTTATTAAATCATGTTTACTTACCAAATGCCTGCCTCCTTCTCTGCATTATGGGGTTCAACAACAAATAACCCTGACAGTTAAAACTAATAAAAAGTAGGTCAAAACATCTACTTCTTAGCTTTGTGTTATAGATCAGTGCTTCTCAACCCAAAAATTAGTGTTTTTCCGCTGTGTTTCTCACTTGTACTACTGTCAGGTTCAAACACTGATGAAATCTTTTAAACAGATGAGAAGCAAGGAATCATGCAGAGACAGTGCTCAATTTGGCAGAGGAGAAAAGAAAAGAAACGGCAGATCAACTGGTCTAAAAAAAGGGGGGTCTATTTAAAGGCTAGAGTATACAAATTAGTTTTAAAATGGGACTTAAATGCTTCTACATTAACACTGTTACAAATGTGCGCCACACTGTCAACCCACACCAAACAAGAATGACAAACACATTTCGGGAGAACATCCGCACCGTAACACAACAGAACAAATACCCAGAAGCACTTGCAGAACTAACTCTTCCAAGACGCTACAATATACAGCACTCGTTACCACAACCCCCCCCAATCCCGCCCACCTCAACCTCACCCCCCAGCTCAAACCCCCCCCCCCATTTCCCGAATTCAGAGGTCTCAATGTTGGCAAGTATGCCTTCAAGTCGTGCAATTCTCTGCACCTGTATACCAAAATACAGCCTGAAAGAACCACCCATCCATCTTCTTCCGCTTATCTGAGGTCGGGTCGCGGGGGCAGCAGCCTAAGCAGGGAAGCCCAGACCGAAAGAACATCAGATAAAACTAAGTAGACGACATGCATCCAAGTGAGACATGGATGACATCCTGACAATAAAATTGCACTGACGTACAAATATTAGGGTCTTCTATTAAGCGTATTTCCATTATGCTAACGAGTAATCCGATGTAATCCGAAATGTGACGTTGTTTTGATTGATTGATTGAGACATTTATTAGTAGATTACACAGTACAGTACATATGCCGTACAATTGACCACTAAATGGTAACACCCCAATCGTCAGGCTTGCCAATGACAGTTTTTGTTTTTGTTTTTCCTGTGTGTGTTTAGTATTTCCTGTTTTTAGTTCCTGTCAGCGCTCTTATTTTGTCTGTTTCCTGTTTTTTTCCCCCCCTGTGTGCTGTTTTCCCCTCAGCTACGGCTGATTGGCACCTGGCCACACCTGGTGTCCATCAGCCCGCTTCTATTCGAGTCTGTGTTTGTCCTCTAGTCAGTTGCTGGATTATTGTCACGTATTGTCGCTCCTGTCGTGTCGTGCCGCGTCGTGCCGCGTCGTGTCTTTGCAGCATAGCGATAAGCTATATTCGTTAGATGTTTGTAGCTCACTGTTTTTTGTTCTCTGCTTCCAGTTTGTTTTCATATTACAAGTACGACTTCTGTTTTCCTGCTCGCTATCCGCTAGCTTCCATGCCCCTTTTGTTTTTTCTAGCTTCCATGCTAAGCGCTGTCACGCCAAATTTCTTCCCCCCTACAAATCCCCCCCCCCCCCCCCCCCCCATTTACTTCCGAGGCCATTATTAGTACAGACGTTTTGTTAACGCTATATTATAAAAATATAACGCTATATTATAAAAATACAGACGTTTTGTTAACGCTATTTTATAAAAAAATTAAAAAAAACAATTTACAAACACAAGCTATGGGATGATGCATTTACTTCCGGGGTCACGTTTCCTCTTATGTAATCCCATAGCTTGTGTATGTAAATTGTTTTTAAAATTTTTTTTATGATATAGCGATAACAAAACGTCTGTATTTTTATAATATAGCGTTATATTTTTATAATATAGCGTTAACAAAACATCTGTATTAATCATGACCCCGGAAGTAAATGGGGGGTGAAGGTTTTTGTAGGGAGAAGAGATTTGGCGTGACAGCTCCTTCTGTTTTCAAGCTCCCTTGCTAGCTCTCTTAGTTTGTTACCCGCCTTGTGCGCGCTTTGTGTTGTACCCTTTTGTTTGTTCTTGTTCTATTATTTCAATTAAATCATGTCGTCCTATTCAATGCCTGCCTCCGTCTCTGCATCTTGGGGTTCGTCACGAACTAACTCTGACACCAAAACGTTTTTCAACTTGTTTAAGTCGGGCTCCACGTTAATTATTTCATGGTAGATTCATGTTAGTTGCATAAACGTTCTTGCCTTTCAGTTGAGAAAAAAGTAGTACTGGTCCTTCCAGTTTGAGAACATTTTGTTTGAATTTCCCTGGCTCCGACGCTTGTTGTGTCAGTCAGAGCGTGCGGTAAGAAGCGTTTATATCTCTCTGCGGGCACGCTTATGTACGCTGTAAAACCTGTTCAACCAAACTGCAGTAAATACTTACATCACTCAGAGTTGTAACAACAACAACAACAAAATAACGCCGTTATTACCAACACAGGCTTTCTAATACACTTCTGCCTCGGAGACTCTGTATATGTAATTAATATGAAACTACAATTATTAGGGACCAAATGTCCCTTTGGCACAGAGGACCCTATTGTTTTTCTAAGGTTTTATTATTATTATTATACCGCCGCCTCTTTGAGCTGTAATTTGACCCCCTTAACATGCTTCAAAACTCAGCAAATTTAACACACACATCAGGACTGGCGAAAATTGCCATCTAATGAAAAAAAAAAAAAACTCAAAATTGTGCTCTAGCGCCCCCTAGGAAAAACAGACCAAACTGCTTGTAACTTCCGTTAGGAATGTCGTAGGGACATGAAATAAAAATCTCTATGTAGGTCTGACTCAGACCTACATTTCATACTCTGACATCCTTCGGCAAAAATCTACAGGAAGTTGGCAAACACCCCTTCAAAACAAAAGTTTCCTAAAAAAAATGTCATTTTTGCTTTTTTTTTAGCTATAATTTGACCCCCTTTAAACTCACCAAACTGGACACACGCATCAGGACTGGCGAAAATTGCGATCTAATAAAAAACCAAACCCCAAAACTTAAAATTGCGCTCTAGCGCCCCTTAGGAATAAAACACAGACAAAACTGCTCTTGGGAGGAAAACACAGAGAAAACTACATGTAACTTCCGTTAGGAATGTCGTAGGGACATGAAATAAAAATCTCTATGTAGGTCTGACTCAGACCTACATTTCATACTCTGACATCCTTCGGCAAAAATCTACAGGAAGTTGGCAAAAACCCCTTCAAAACAAAAGTTTCCTAAAAAAATGTAATTTTTGCTTTTTTTTAGCTATAATTTGACCCCCTTTAAACTCACCAAACTGGACACACACATCAGGACTGGCGAAAATTGCGATCTAATAAAAAACCAAACCCCAAAACTTAAAATTGCGCTTTAGCGCCCCTTAGGAATAAAACACAGACAAAACTGCTCTTGGGAGGAAAACACAGAGAAAACTGCATGTAACTTCCGTTAGGAATGTCGTAGGGACATGAAACAAAAATCTCTATGTAGGTCTGACTTAGACCTACATTTCATACTCTGACATCCTTCGGCAAAAATCTACAGGAAGTTGGCAAACACCCCTTCAAAACAAAATTTTCCTAAAAAAAATGTCATTTTTGCTTTTTTTTTTTAGCTATAATTTGACCCCCTTTAAACTCACCAAACTGGACACACACATCAGTACTGGCGAAAATTGCGATCTAATAAAAAACCAAACCCCAAAACTTAAAATTGCGCTCTAGCGCCCCTTAGGAATAAAACACAGACAAAACTGCTCTTGGGAGGAAAACACAGAGAAAACGGCATGTAACTTCCGTTAGGAATGTCGTAGGGACATGAAACAAAAATCTCTATGTAGGTCTGACTTAGACCTACATTTCATAAAGTGACATCCTTCAGCAAAAATCAACAGGAAGTTGGCAAACACCCCTTCAAAACAAAAGTTTCCTAAAAAATTTAAATTTTTGCCTCTTTGAGCTGTAATTTGACCCCCTTTAAACTCACCAAACTGGACACACACATCAGGACTGGCGAAAATTGCGATCTAATAAAAAACCAAACCCCAAAACTTAAAATTGCGCTTTAGCGCCCCTTAGGAATAAAACACAGACAAAACTGCTCTTGGGAGGAAAACACAGAGAAAACTACATTAACTTCCGTTAGGAATGTCGTAGAGACATGAAGCAAAAACCTCTATGTAGGTCTGACTTAGACCTACATTTCATTAATTGAAATCCTTCAGCAAAAATCAACAGGAAGTTGGCAAACACCCCTTCAAAACAAAAGTTTCCTAAAAAAATGTCATTTTTGCTTTTTTTTAGCTATAATTTGACCCCCTTTAAACTCACCAAACTGGACACACACATCAGGACTGGCGAAAATGGTGATCTAATAAAAAACCAAACCCCAAAACTTAAAATTGCGCTCTAGCGCCCCTTAGGAATAAAACACAGACAAAACTGCTCTTGGGAGGAAAACACAGAGAAAACTGCATGTAACTTCCGTTAGGAATGTCGTAGGGACATGAAACAAAAATCTCTATGTAGGTCTGACTTAGACCTACATTTCATACTCTGACATCCTTCGGCAAAAATCTACAGGAAGTTGGCAAACACCCCTTCAAAACAAAAGTTTCCTAAAAAAATGTAATTTTTGCTTTTTTTTTAGCTATAATTTGACCCCCTTTAAACTCACCAAACTGGACACACACATCAGGACTGGCGAAAATTGCGATCTAATAAAAAAAAAAAACCCCAAAACTTAAAATTGCGCTCTAGCGCCCCTTAGGAATAAAACACAGACAAAACTGCTCTTGGGAAGAAAACACAGAGAAAACTGCATGTAACGTCCGTTAGGAATGTTGTAGGGACATGAAACAAAAATCTCAATGTAGGTCTGACTTAGACCTACATTTCATAAAGTGACATCCTTCAGCAAAAATCAACAGGAAGTTGGCAAACACCCCTTCAAAACAAAAGTTTCCTAAAAAATTTAAATTTTTGCCTCTTTGAGCTGTAATTTGACCCCCTTTAAACTCACCAAACTGGACACACACATCAGGACTGGCGAAAATTGCGATCTAATAAAAAACCAAACCCCAAAACTTAAAAGTGCGCTCTAGCGCCCCTTAGGAATAAAACACAGACAAAACTGCTCTTGGGAGGAAAACACAGAGAAAACTGCATGTAACTTCCTGTAAGAATGTCGTAGAGACATGAAGCAAAAACCTCTATGTAGGTCTCACTTAGACCTACATTTCATTAATTGACATCCTTCAGCAAAAATCTACAGAAAGTTGGCAATTACCCCTTCAAAACAAAAGTTTTGTAAAAACCTGTCAGCTTTTTTGAAACATTATCTCCTCTGAGCGCGTTTGTTGTGTCGGCTTAGAACTCGCACAGGAAAGAGATTGAACCCTTCTGATAAAAAGTTGCGCAAAGAGTTTTTCTAACTGCTCCAGTTTTGATTTTACAATCCTTCAAAGAACGGCTGCGCTGCTGCTGCTGAGCTGCTGCTGTCTCAAGATGGCCGCTTAAAAGCAGGAGGCACCAGCGTGACCACACAATGCAGAGAAGGTAGGTAATGTGCGGGTAAAGATATGTTGACTGGGTGAAAGAAGGAGGCACCAGTTAGACTCCAGGATACAGAGAAGGTAGGTAATGTGCAGGTAAAGATATGTTGTCTGGGTGATGGCAGGAAGCACCAGCATGTATGGGTGAAAGAAAGAAGCACCAGTGTAACCCCAGGATGCAAGGAAGGTAGGTAATGTGCAGGTAAAGATATGATGAATGGGTAAAGACAGAATACACCAGCAATCGCCTCTTTGAGCTGTAATTTGACCCCCTTAACATGCTTCAAAACTCACCAAATTTGACACACATCAGGACTGGCAAAAATTCCGATCTAATCAAAAAACCAAACCCCAAAACTCAAAATTACGCTCTAGCGCCCCCTAGGAAGAAAACACAAACAAAACTGTCTTTAACTTCCAGTAGGAATGTCGTAGAAACATGGAACAAAAACCACCACGTAGGTCTCAGTTAGAGCTATATTTCATCCACTGAGACCCCCCGGCTAAAGTCAACAGGAAGTTTGCTATTCCCACTTCAATACAAAAAATGGCTAAAAAAAATGTCACATTTTTTCAAACATTATTTCCTCTGAGGCTGTGTGTCGTTTCGGCTTCAAATAAGCACAGAAGAGAGATTGAACCCTTCTGATTGAAAGTTGAAGAAATAGTTTTGATTACTAAACCGGTTTGGATTTTATGAGCCCGCAAAGAACTATTGCGCTGCTGCTGTTGTCACAAAATGGCGGGTTTCTGCTGAGACAAAACTGCAGGACTGTCATACACACATGAAACAAAAACCTCAATATAGGTCTCACTGAGACCTATATTTCATACTCTGACCGCCCCCAAATAAAATCAACAGGAAGTTTGCTATTCCCACTTCAATACAACAACTGCATTCCTTTCACCATGCATTAGAGTCTCAAAATGGCGGCACCAAGGCGTCCTTATAAAATGCCCAAGCCACTTTACAACTGTTATTACTATGAGACTGATGTATAACACATGTATACACAACTTTTTCTCTCTGTAATAATCCATCCATCCATGTTCTACCGCTTATCTGGGCTTGGGTTGCGGGAGCCAAAGCGGTCCCGTCCATCGCTGCTTGCAGCTTTAATTTATTGTTATGTTTTGACTGAGGGAGATGACGGCTCAGACACCAGGGGGCCATAATCTTCAATAATTATATATATATATATATATATATATATATATATATATATATATATATATATATATATATGTATAATAATAAACAATACTAACTAATAAACTACACTAAGGAAATGGAGAGTGTCAAAACCCAAGAGTGTATGTGTGTGAGGCTCTGTGTGTCGTTAGCTAAGGTGTGTGTTACCAAATGTTGTCGAGAGCGAAGGAACACGGAAGTCCGTGGGGCAGGCAGATGATCCAGGGCTGGAGAGAAGAGACAAGGTCCGTGTCCGAGTGGGAGGATCCAAAAGGGTCAGTCCAGGAAGCAAGGGAACAAAAAGGTGACGAGACGCACAGTTCGCCAACACAGGAAAAATGGCAGATGCTGGAAGGACAGGGAAGAACAATGATACACGGAGGGGCACACGCAGAGGGAGAGAGAGACAGTATAAAGATCCGATGATTGCTTACTGTATATTCCGGCGCGGGATGGCAGGTTGTGCCAGCTTATGAAGGCTACTCGCTCATAATGGAGAGGTGCGCGGATTGCAGATTGTCTGCAGACGCTAGTTTTTTTTATTTTATTTAGCCTTTATTTAACCACATAAAATCCCATTGATTTGATCTCTTTTCCAAAGGAGCCCTGGCCAAGAGGGCAGCAGCAAGGTTACATGAAAAACAGTAAACAACACATAAAACATCACATTTACAACATGAAAACTTGCTCTTATGACACATGTGCATGCAGACAAGGTAGACTGCAATCCTTTCACAGAAGCTTTAAACTAAGAGAGTGCCTGTGGGTGTGGCCCGCGATGCGCCCGTCAGGACACAAAAATGGGGGCGCATTGGAATTTTCCCCGGCCGTGACATTTATATTGACAACTGTCGAGTTTAAGACTGCAATCGTGTTCAATTAAGGAGATTTATTACAAAATCGAAAACCAGTGAAGTTGTCACGTTGTGTAAATGGTTTGCAAATCCTTTTCAACCTTTATTCAATTGAATAGACTGCAAAGACAAGATACTCATCGTTCGAACTGGAACATTTTTTGTTATTTTTTGCAAATATTAGCTCATTTGGAATTAGACGCCTGCGACAAGTTTCAAAAAAGCTGGCACAAGTGGCAAAAAAGACTGTGCTCCAATCAGTCTGTCACAAAAAAAAAACAAGAGTTGTAGAAATGATTGGAAACTCTACATTATGTCCTTTACAGGTCTATGTAAACTTTTGTATTCAATCCCCTAATCTTCCTCTTTAGAAGCCAGAAAGTTTGCCTCCACCTAAATGCTGCTGCTAAAAGAGGCCGGCAAATAATGTTGCGATGCAAAAAGGAGAGTCTCATGTCAGCGTACAAATGGACCGGACTATGTCGGGGTTCAACTCCAGCATAGCTTTCTCCTGAGGTCAGGCGGGCCAGGTGACCAGACTGAGCCCTCACACTGACGTCGGAAACACAAACAGCCTGGGGTGTTATTTTGGGTGCATGAAATGCTGCCATTGGGCACCCCGTAGGATTCCAGCTGCTGGTCTGTTACCAAGCCTGCAACATCAAAAGTCTTTGGCCACCTGCCTTGACTCACATGTGAACTTGAAGTGCCATCCCAGTCCTAACCCATAAAGGTCTATATGATTTTGTTCCACCTTTTGCAGCTATTACAGCTTCAACTCTTCTGGGAAGGCTGTCCACAAGGTTGCAGAGTGTGTTCTATAGGAATTATCCACCATTCTTCCAAAAGTGCATTGGTGAATTCACACCAAAACGCCTGGCTCTCAGTCTCCGTTTTAATTCATTGTCATGTCAGGACTCTGTGCAGGCCAGTCAAGTTCATCCACACTTGACTCTATCATCCATGCCTTTATGGACCTTGCTTGGTTTACTGGTGCACAGTCATGCTGGAAAAGAAAGGGGCCCGCTCCAAACTGTTCCCACAAGGTTGGGAGCATGGAATTGTCCAAAATGTTTTGGTATCCCGGAGCATTAAAAGTTCCTTTCACTGGAACTAAGGGGCCAGGTCCAACTCCTGAAAAACAACCCGTGACAGTCTCAAGCTGTCGTGAGGGTTCCAAGGACCACCTAGGCACAGACATTTGCGAGCAGGTGTAGACGTCTTTATTTTTCAATAAGGAGAATCTTTCGCGGGTTGCTTTTCAGCTTCCGGCGCTCTGACTGCTCGCTCCTCCGTGTAGCTTTTCAGCCGTCCACGTCGTTTGCGTCTGCCTCTCGCTCTCTTCCGCGTTGCATGTGCTGCTTGTTGTGTCTCTCGTCCCTCTCCTCCTTCTTCCCCTTTTACCTCTTGCGAGGAGATTAGACGATCGTGCCCAGCTGCGCGATCCACACACTTGATCTCGTTTATGGCGTTGATCCCGACGCGCCACGCCTCCTCGCCGCCATCTTGGAGAGGGCTCTGATGTTCCCAGCCTCGCCGTCGGAGTGCCGGCCCCTCCTCCACCAAATTTCACACTCGGTACAACGCAGTCCGAAATGTAGCTGTGGAGAGGCGGAGCCGACGGAGCGGCAGGGCACGCTGGAGCCCGGCCCAAGATGGCGGCAAGGAGGTGGAGAATGCGAGGCGGGGCGTGCCGGGAGCGACGCCGCAGGCAAGATCAGGTGCATGGATCCCGCACCTGGACACAATTAATGTATCTCCTCTCAATGTGTAAAAGGGGAGGAGGAGAAATGGAGGCAGAAGGAGTTGGAGAGCCCGCAGCAGTGGATGAGGAGCGAAAAAGACAGAGAGCAAGACTCAGACGACGACGACGGGGGCGGCTGAAAAGCAAGACGGAGGAGCGAGCAGTGGGAGCGACGACGGCGCAAAAGACTTTCTTTATTTGAAAAAAATAAACAAGAGTCAAACCTGCACAAGAATGTCCTTCCTTGGTGGTCCGTGGAACCCGTACGACGGCAGGAGTCTGTCACAGTAGTGGTCTCCTGGCAACCTCTAAACCCAGACTGGGCCATCAGATTGTCAGATGGAAAAGTGTGATTCATCACTCCGATCAGTGCCAGAGCTTGGTCCGCATTGCCGGCAGTAAGTCGAACACATTTCCAGTGAGGGTTGGACTCCGCCAAGGCTGTCCTTTGTCACCGATTCTGTTCATAACTTTTATGGACAGAATTTTTAGGCACAGTCAAGGCGTTGAGGGGTTCCGGTTTGGTGACCGCAGGATTAGGTCTCTGCTTTTTGCAGATGATGTGGTCCTGATGGCTTCATCTGACCGGGATCTTCAGCTCTCACTGGATCGGTTCGCAGCCGAGTGTGAAGCGACCGGAATGAGAATCAGCACCTCCAAGTCCGAGTCCATGGTTCTCGCCCGGAAAAGGGTGGAGTGCCATCTCCGGGTTGGGGAGGAGACCCTGCCCCAAGTGGAGGAGTTCAAGTACCTAGGAGTCTTGTTCACGAGTGGGGGAAGAGTGGATCGTGAGATCGACAGGCGGATCGGTGCGGCGTCTTCAGTAATGCGGACGTTGTACCGATCCGTTGTGGTGAAGAAGGAGCTGAGCCGGAAGGCAAAGCTCTCAATTTACCGGTCGATCTACGTTCCCATCCTCACCTATGGTCATGAGCTTTGGGTCATGACCGAAAGGATAAGATCACGGGTACAAGCGGCCCAAATGAGTTTGGGTCTCTCCCTTAGAGATAGGGTGAGAAGCTCTGCCATCCGGGAGGAACTCAAAGTAAAGCCGCTGCTCCTCCACATGGAGAGGAGCCAGATGAGGTGGTTCGGGTCTGGTCAGGATGCCACCCGAACGCCTCCCTAGGGAGGTGTTTAGGGCATGTCCAACCGGTAGGAGGCCACGGGGAAGACCCAGGACACGTTGGGAAGACTATGTCTCCCGGCTGGCCTGGGAACGCCTAGGGATCCCCCGGGAAGAGCTAGACGAAGTGGCTGGGGAAAGGGAAGTCTGGGCTTCCCTGCTTAGGCTGCTGCCCCCGCGACCCGACCTCGGATAAGTGGAAGAAGATGGATGGATGGATCACTCCAGAGAAGGTGTCTCCACTGCTCTAGAGTCCAGTGGCGACGTGCTTCACACCACTGCATGCCATGCTTTGCATTGGACTTGGTGATGTATGGCTTAGATGCAGCTGCTCGGCCATGAAAACCCATTCCACGTAGCTCTCTGCGTACTGTACGTGGGCTAATTGGAAGGTTTGGAGGTCTGTAGCAACTGACTGCGCAGAAAGTCTTTGCACTATGCGCTTCAGCATCCGCCGACTCCTCTCTGTCAGTTTACGTGGCCTACCACTTGGTGGCTGAGTTGCTGTTGTTCCCAAAATTGTCCATTTTTCTTATAATAAAGCCGACGGTTGACTTTGGAATATTTAGGCGCGAGGACATTTTACGACTGGATTTGCGGCCCGTTCTTTCACAAATGTTTGTAGAAACAGTCTCCATGCCTAAGTGCTTGATTTGATACACCGGGCCAAGTGATTGGGACACCTGATTCTCATCATTCTCAGTTACTTTTGGCAATATAGTGTGCGTGCACGAACACAATGCAGCACTGAGCGTATGAATGCACTACTCCTTCCTTTCACTATCTCCCTCCAGCACTCACGCGCGACCTATTTGCGTTAACACCCATCTTCAGACGGTCATCTCCGTACGACGCAGGCTCGTCGCTGACTTTCCAATCCCCGTGAGAGTGTGAAGTTGTGCAGGAGTGTGCAAGCATGCACGTCTTCACATGCTCACTGCCTCCGGGCTTACTCCCTGCGTTATGCACACTGGTCTTAAAGCCAGGTTGGTCAGATTATGTAAAACTAGTCACTCTTACTACAAGCTGACTTCCTTCAGCGTCAACTTTATGTATTATGTGTGTGTGTTTGGTGGAAGAACCCTTTTGTGTACAGCACATGTATGTACTTCACAAAAAAAGAACAGAAAACATGTTCTATAGTCTACAAACCCCGTTCCCATATGAGTTGGGAAACGGAATACAATGATTTAAAAATCCTTTTCAACCCATATTCAGTTGAATATGCTACAAAGACAACATATTTGATACTCAAACTCATAAACTTTTTTTTTTTTTTGCAAATAATCATTAACTTTAGAATTTGATGCCAGCAACACGTGCCAAAGTAGTTGGGAAAGGGCATGTTCACCACTGTGTTACATCACCTTTTCTTTTAACAACACTTAATAAACGTTTGGGAACTGAGGAAACTAATTGTTGAAGCTTTGAAAGTGGAATTCTTTCCCATCCATCCATTTTCTACCGCGTATTCCCTTTTGGGGTCGCTGGCGCCTATCTCAGCTACAATCGGGCGGAAGGCGGGGTACACCCTGGACAAGTCGCCACCTCCTCGCAGGGCCAACACAGATAGATAGACAGCATTCACACTCACATTCACACACTAGGGACCATTTAGTGTTGCCAATCAACCTATCCCCAGGTGCATGTCTTTGGAGGTGGGAGGGGCCTATCCCCAGGTGCATGTCTTTGGAGGTGGGAGGGGCCTATCCCCAGGTGCATGTCTTTGGAGGTGGGAGGGGCCTATCCCCAGGTGCATGTCTTTGGAGGTGGGAGGGGCCTATCCCCAGGTGCATGTCTTTGGAGGTGGGAGGGGCCTATCCCCAGGTGCATGTCTTTGGAGGTGGGAGGGGCCTATTTCCAGGTGCATGTCTTTGGAGGTGGGAGGAAGCCGGAGTACCGGAAGGAACCCACGCATTCACGGGGAGGACATGCAAACTCCACACAGAAAGATCGCGAGCCTGGATTTGAACCCAGGACTGCAGGACCTTCGTATTGTGAGGCAGACGCACTAACCCCTCTGCCACCGTGAAGCCCGGAATTCTTTCCCATTCTTTTTTTTATGTAGAGCTTCAGTCCTTCAACAGTCCGGGGTCTCCGCTGTCGTATTTTACGCTTCATAATGCGCCACACATTTTCCATGGGAGACAGGACTGGACTGCAGGCGGGCCAAAAAAGTACCCGCACTCTTTTTTTTACAAAGCCACACTGTTGTAACACGTGCTGAATGAAATAAGCAGGGGCGTCCATGAAAAAGACGGCGCTTAGATGGCAGCATATGTTGTTCCAAAACCTGTATGTACCTTTCAGCATTAATAGTGCCTTCACAGATGTGTAAGTTACCCATGCCTTGGGCACTAATGCACCCCCATACCATCACACATGCTGGCTTTTCAACTTTGCGTCGCTAACAGCTGGATGGTTCGCTTCCCCTTTGGTCCGGATGACACAATGTCGAATATTTCCAAAAACTATTTGAAATGTGGACTCGTCAGACCACAGAACACTTTTCCACTTTGCATCAGTCCATCTTAGATGATCTCAGACCCAGAGAAGCCGGCGGCGTTTCTGGATGTTGTTGATAAATGGCTTTCGCCTTGCATAGTAGAGTTTTAACTTGCACTTACAGATGTAGTGACAAACTGTATTTAGTGACAGTGGTTTTCTGAAGTGTTCCTGAGCCCATGTGGTGATAACCTTTAGAAATTGATGTCGGTTTTTGATACAGTGCTGTCTAAGGGATCGAAGCTCACGGCGATTCAATGTTGGTTTCCGGCCATGCCGCTTACGTGGAGTGATTTCTCCAGATTCTCTGAACCTTTTGATGATATTATGGAGCGTAGATGTTGAAATCCCTAAATTTCTTGCAATTGCATTTAGAGAAACGTTCCTAAACTGTTTGACTTTATGTAATTCACATGTGAATAATGCTGTATAATAGACTGTATTTATGTTATTCACATGTGAATAATGCTGTATAATAGACTGTATTTATGTTATTCACATGTGAATAATGCTGTATAATAGACTGTATTTATGTTATTCACATGTGAATAATGCTGTATAATAAACTGTATTTATGTTATTCACATGTGAATAATGCTGTATAATAAACTGTATTTATGTTATTCACATGTGAATAATGCTGTATAATAAACTGTATTTATGTTATTCACATGTGAATAATGCTGTATAATAAACTGTATTTGTTATTCACATGTGAATAATGCTGTATAATTGACTGTATTTATGTTATTCACATGTGAATAATGCTGTATAATAGACTGTATTTATATTATTCACATGTGAATAATGAACTCTATGTTATTCATATGTGAATAATGCGGTATATTAAACTGTATTTATGTTATTCACACGTGAATAATGCTATATAATAGACTGTATTTATGTTATTCACATGTGAATAATGCGGTTTACTAAACTGTATTTATGTTATTCACACGTGAATAATGCTGTATAATAGACTGTATTTATGTTATTCACATGTGAATAATGGACTGTATTTATGTTATTCACATGTGAATAATGCGGTATAATAAACTGTATTTATGTTATTCACATGTGAATAATGCTGTCTAATAGACTGTATTTATATTATTCACATATAAAAAATACACAAGTGTTTATTGCCTATTATGAGCGAACTGTGGTGCTGAATTTCCCCCAGGGATCAATAAAGTACTTTCTATTCTATTCTCTCCTAGATGTCCTTGCAAGCCAAATTATTTATTATTCGGCAGGACAGACCACCAATCATTGGTATCAAATAAGTAGGGGCGGCATGGCGTAGTGGGTAGAGCGGCCGGCCGGAAACCTGAGGGTTGCAGGTTCGCTTCCCACCTATTGACATCCCAAAAAATTGCTGCCGTCGTGTCCTTGGGCAGGACACTTCACCCTTTGTCTCTGGTGCCGCTCACACTGGTGAATGAATGATGAATGAATGATTGGTGGTGGTCGGAGGGTCTGTAGGTGCAAACTGGTAGTCTACCCCAGTGCAGCTGTGGCTACTGATGTAGCTTACCACCACCAGGTGTGAATGAATGTTGAGTCCCACTTCTCTGTGAGCGCTTTGAGTGTCTAGAAAAGGGCGATATAAATCTAAGTTATACATAAATAAATGATTGTCGACGTGTTCTCCTCTGTCCAGGTCCAGAGACCATGTTGAAGCCTGCCCTCAGTCTCTTTAGCCATCCACAGCAGCCTTTTCAACACATGGACTCTTTGCACCAGCTGGGACCTCCACCGATGTTGCCTACACGGACTCTCTGCCCTCCACCGGTCGGCCCTAGCCCTGCGATTGGACCGCCAAACATCCCTCCCACCCAGACTTTGCGGCCCCCTCCCATCACTGCTACTCACACCTTGAGGCCTCCTGTACACAACCTAGGCCCACCACCAGTGGTTCCTGCTCAGCCACTGGGGCCCCTTTCTATGATGCAAAACTTGGGTCCTCTGTGTCTGGACCATGCAATGGTGCCTCCCTCCTTAGAGCTCACACAACCACCTCTGAACAATGCACATGCATTGGTGACCCCAGTGCCTGCTGGAGCTAACAGATTCCCCTTGCCCTCCCCTCTTACTTCTAGCCCAGAATCCACACAACTGCACCTAAGATCCGGACCGCCGCTGATCTCATCCCCCGTGTGCGGCCTTATTCAATGCCCTCCTCGGGGTCCGACGGCCCCGGACTGCGAGCAGTCCCAGGACGAAGGCTCGCCTATGGGTGGGGAAGAACAGGAAGACACTTTCGGCCTGGAAGAACTTTGTAAACCATTGTACTGTAAACTTTGCAATGTTACCCTCAACTCAGCTCAGCAGGCACAGGCTCACTACCAGGTTAGCAACGTTGCAGTAATTTGCACATTTGGGTAGCATCAACACTGTCAATAATCGTCCGTCAATCGATTGTTGGGGGGGGGTGGAATCCCTTGGAACTGCAATGCTCTTTTCTCCCTGCAGGGGAAGAACCACAGTAAGAAGTTGCGAAATTTCTACGCTGGCAGCCAACAGCCTCCGGCCATCAGGATCCCAGAGGTCCTGGAGGTGGCTGGCCAGACAAACCTCATCTCAGGATCCAATGAGAGCGATACCGCAAGGCTGGTAAGACACGATAACGACGTACCGAGTGACCCACTTTTAATGCTGCTGAAGTAGACAATCTGCCAACAGAAGTTAGATTTCTCTGAGGGATCGGTCAGGTAATAAGACTGTCAGTGTGCTTCATGTGGACCATGCACAGTACTTGCCTGATGTCATTTTAGAAATAGCACTTAGTGGAGCACTCTAGAACAGGGGTTCTCAAACTTTGGAACGGGCTTCTATAGTGCAGGGGTCAGCAATCCGAAGAGATAGCGATACCGTATTTCCTTGAATTTCCGCCGGGGCGCTAATTAATTTAAAACCTCTTCTCACTCCGGCGTTTACCAAAGGCATGCGGTAAATTTAGGCCTGCGCTTATAAATTTGAGTGTGATGTAAGGATACCATCATGAAAAGCACAGTTAATTAAAAAAACGTTATTATGGTCTCACCTTTACTTATAAATGAAGTCCATGGGCAGCTCCTTCTGATCAAAAGCATCGATGACTTGTTTATAGAAGTCTTCCTTATCTTTCTTCAGTTTTAAAGGTCTCGATGGAGATCTTCCTTTATTACCTCCTGCTTCGTTTGAAAGTCCAGTTTAGAAAACTGTTTTATTTTAGATATGTAATCCTCCATGTTAAAAGTGCAAGCGAGAGGAAAAAATAAACGATCGCCGCTTGTTGTCACTTCTTCTGCAGCCGAGTAGTCGCAAGAAGGATCACTAGCGCCCTCTACCACCAGGAGGCGGGAGTCATTTAATGACTCCTATTTGACACACGCAGCTACGGTATATTAATAAAACATAGCTGCTTACTGTTCTTTTTATCATATTCAATAGCTTGGACCATAAATCCTACTGAACAGCTCTTAATCTTCTTCCCTTTATGCGATTTGAAATTATTGAAATCAGCCTCCTCCATTTTGAAAATGATGCCAGGTGAAGTGTCACTCGTGACGTGACGAGTTTGACCCGGTGGAAATTCTAGACATGCGCTAATAAAAATAATATTTTGCGAAACGAGTTTGACCCGGCGTTAATCCTGAGCCGGCGGTAATGCTAAGCATGCGCTAATTATTTTACGAAACGAGTTTGTAATTCTAGGCAGGCACATACTATATACCCGGCCGCAAGTCAAGGAAATACGGTATACATATTTCAACGTACATCTCGAGATATCTAGCAACAGAGAGGAGGGAGTGTGGTGTCATAGTGACAGTCCGCAGCTCTCAGGCCCTGACCATCTTTTCATCACCCATATGGGATTTGCGTCGAGGGCGTTGGATTACGGGCCTTGATGTCGTGTAGTCGATAAGTCCAAAGTCAACAACAACAAGTGTGTGTCCATGAAAGACAAGAAGGGAGTTTGTCGTGTCTTCGCCGCACTGTCCTAAAGGAGAGTCTCCAAGCCAGGGAAACAATCCAAGTTAGAATGATTTGTATGCGAGTAAAAATAAAATTTGCCTTTCACACTAAATAGTCCATGACTGGTCCTCAAAATCCTGCGGGGGAGACGGACAGTCCGATGTGATCCAAAATCCCTATAGTCTCCATATTGGACCAAAAATATAAAAAACTAAATCTGTCTGAGGCAGCTAAAAATAAAAGCCTTATATAAGTGTTTTAATGAAAGCAACACATGATGTAAGTGTCTATCCAGTCATCCATCCATTATATTAGCTATAATAGCCTACTATCAAAATAACTGTGTCCAAAGCTACCGCAAGACTTCTTTGACAGAAATATTGAAATGTAATATTTATTCTTCACGTTTTTTTTTTT
Source organism: Nerophis ophidion (assembly GCF_033978795.1). Lineage (NCBI taxonomy): Eukaryota > Metazoa > Chordata > Actinopteri > Syngnathiformes > Syngnathidae > Nerophis > Nerophis ophidion. Next base: position 41,998,023 of record NC_084632.1, read on the forward strand.
ACAACATTGGAAAACATGAGTAAAACGGTGGCTTCTCAAGAGGAAATGTGTGTTTTCAAGTTAAAGTACAATTTTTGCGAGTTGGGTAATGTTTGCTGTGGTCTGGAACAACATGGCACACCACTATCTGACATTCAGCCAATATTACATACAGATAATGTGTCATGAGACATGTAAATATAAATTAAATACACAGAGGACATCCATCCATCCATTTTTCTACCTATCTCAGCTGCATTCGGACGGAATTCGGGGGGGTACACCCTGGACAAGTCACCACCTCATTGCAGGGCCAACACAAATAGAGAACATTCACACACTAGGGCCAATTTAGTGTTGCCAATAAATAAATGAAATTGAATTAGCTCAAATATACCCAAAAGGGACAAACGGTAGGAAAATGGATGGATACCTACTCAATGATGCAATATCTACATATAGCTAGCCTAGATAGCATGTTAGCATCGATTACCTTGCAGTCGTGAAGTGACCAAATATGCCTGATTAGCACTCCGACAAGTCAATAACAGTAACAGAGCTTACATTTGTGTAGTCAGGCACAGCATAAAAAGTTTGGTGGACAAAATGAGAAAAAAGAGTGGCTTAAAACACGTCTTTCTGTGGCAGCGTCGGGGAAAGTTGTACATGTAAACAAACTACGATGAGTTCAAGGTCCGATAGCTTTTGTGTGCTCTGACCACAAAACTTTCCTCCAGAAGGTCTTATCTTTGGCCATGTGATGTCAGATGAAACAAAAATGGAGCTGTTTGGCCACAATACCCAGCAATTTGGAGGAGAAAAGGTGAGGCCTTTAATCCCAGGAACACCAGTCCTACCGTCTAACATGGTGGTGGTAGTGTTATGCTCTGGGCCTGTTTTGCTGCCAATGGAACTGGTGCTTTACAGAGAGTAAATGGGACAATGAAAAAGGAGGATTACCTCCAAATTCTTCAGGACAAGCTAAAATCATCAGCCCGGAGGTTGGGTCTTGGACGCAGTTGGGTGTTCCAACAGGACAATGACCCCAAACAAAAGTGGTAAAGGAATGGCTAAATCAGGCTAGAATGAAGGTTTTTTTTAGAATGGCCTTCCCAAAGTCCTAATTTAAATGTGTGGACAATGCTGAAGAAACAAGTCCATGTCAGAAAACCAACACATTTAGCTAAACTGAACCAATTTTGTCAAAAATTCAACCAGACGCTTGTGGATGGCTACCAAAAGTGCCTTATTGCAGTGAAACTTGCCAAGGTGTCAGGTTCAAACACTGATGACATCTATTAAACAGACAAGAAGCAAGGAATCATGCAGAGACAGAGTAAAATTTTGCTCAATGAGAGATGTTTTGGGCTGTACTCGAGTTACAGATCCAAACTACGCTCTAAAATTCAACCAGAAGCTTGTGGATGGCTACCAAAAGCGCCTTATTGCAGTGAAACTTGTCAAGGTGTCAGGTTCAAACACTGATGACATCTATTAAACAGACAAGAAGCAAGGAATCATGCAGAGACAGAGTAAAAGTTTGCTCAATGAGGAAAGATCTTTTGGGCTGTACTCGAGTTACAGATCCAAACTACGCTCTAAAATTCAACCAGAAGCTTGTGGATGGCTACCAAAAGTGCCTTATTGCAGTGAAACTTGCCAAGGTGTCAGGTTCAAACACTGATGACATATATTAAACAGACAAGAAGCAAGGAATCATGCAGAGACAGAGATACATTTTGCTCAATGAGGAGAGATGTTTTGGGCTGTACTTGAGTTACAGATCCAAACTACGTTCTAAAATTCAACCAGAAGCTTGCCAGAAGCTTGTGGATGGCTACCAAAAGCGCCTTATTGCAGTGAAACTTGCCAAGGTGTCAGGTTCAAACACTGATGACATCTATTAAACAGACAAGAAGCAAGGAATCATGCAGAGACAGAGTAAAATTTTGCTCAGTGAGGAGAGATGTTTTGGGCTGTACTTGAGTTACAGATCCAAACTACGCTCTAAAATTCAACCAGAAGCTTGCCAGAAGCTTGTGGATGGCTACCAAAAGCGCCTTATTGCAGTGAAACTTGCCAAGGTGTCAGGTTCAAACACTGATGACATCTATTAAACAGACAAGAAGCAAGGAATCATGCAGAGACAGAGTAAAATTTTGCTCAGTGAGGAGAGATGTTTTGGGCTGTACTTGAGTTACAGATCCAAACTACGTTCTAAAATTCAACCAGAAGCTTGCCAGAAGCTTGTGGATGGCTACCAAAAGTGCCTTATTGCAGTGAAACTTGCCAAGGTGTCAGGTTCAAACACTGATGACATCTATTAAACAGACAAGAAGCAAGGAATCATGCAGAGACAGAGAAAAATTTTGCTCAATGAGGAGAGATGTGTTGGGCTGTACTCGAGTTACAGATCCAAACTATGCTCTAAAATTCAACCAGAAGCTTGCCAGAAGCTTGTGGATGGCTACCAAAAGCGCCTTATTGCTGTGAAACTTGCCAAGGTGTCAGGTTCAAACACTGATGACATATATTAAACAGACAAGAAGCAAGGAATCATGCAGAGACAGAGATACATTTTGCTCAATGAGGAGAGATGTTTTGGGCTGTACTTGAGTTACAGATCCAAACTACGTTCTAAAATTCAACCAGAAGCTTGCCAGAAGCTTGTGGATGGCTACCAAAAGCGCCTTATTGCAGTGAAACTTGCCAAGGTGTCAGGTTCAAACACTGATGACATCTATTAAACAGACAAGAAGCAAGGAATCATGCAGAGACAGAGTAAAATTTTGCTCAGTGAGGAGAGATGTTTTGGACTGTACTTGAGTTACAGATCCAAACTACGTTCTAAAATTCAACCAGAAGCTTGCCAGAAGCTTGTGGATGGCTACCAAAAGTGCCTTATTGCAGTGAAACTTGCCAACGTGTCAGGTTCAAACACTGATGACATCTATTAAACAGACAAGAAGCAAGCAATCATGCAGAGACAGAGTAAAATTTTGCTCAATGAGAGATGTTTTGGGCTGTACTCGAGTTACAGATCCAAACTACGCTGTAAAATTCAACCAGAAGCTTGTGGATGGCTACCAAAAGCGCCTTATTGCAGTGAAACTTGTCAAGGTGTCAGGTTCAAACACTGATGACATCTATTAAACAGACAAGAAGCAAGGAATCATGCAGAGACAGAGTTCAATTTTGCTCAATGAGGAGAGATGTTGTGGGCTGTACTCGAGTTACAGATCCAAACTACGTTCTAAAATTCAACCAGAAGCTTGCCAGAAGCTTGTGGATGGCTACCAAAAGCGCATTATTGCAGTGAAACTTGCCAAGGTGTCAGGTTCAAACACTGATGACATCTATTAAACAGACAAGAAGCAAGCAATCATGCAGAGACAGAGTAAAATTTTGCTCAATGAGAGATGTTTTGGGCTGTACTCGAGTTACAGATCCAAACTACGCTGTAAAATTCAACCAGAAGCTTGTGGATGGCTACCAAAAGCGCCTTATTGCAGTGAAACTTGTCAAGGTGTCAGGTTCAAACACTGATGACATCTATTAAACAGACAAGAAGCAAGGAATCATGCAGAGACAGAGTTCAATTTTGCTCAATGAGGAGAGATGTTTTGGGCTGTACTCTAGTTACAGATCCACACTACGCTCTAAAATTAAACCAGAAGCTTGTGGATGGCTACCAAAAGTGCCTTATTGCAGTGAAACTTGCCAAGGTGTCAGGTTCAAACACTGATGACATCTATTAAACAGACAAGAAGCAAGGAATCATGCAGAGACAGAGTAAAATTTTGCTCAATGAGAGATGTTTTGGGCTGTACTCGAGTTACAGATCCAAACTACGCTCTAAAATTAAACCAGAAGCTTGTGGATGGCGACCAAAAGCGCCTTATTGCAGTGAAACTTGCCAAGGTGTCAGGTTCAAACACTGATGACATCTATTAAACAGACAAGAAGCAAGGAATCAAGCAGAGACAGAGTTAAATTTAGCTCAATAAGGAGAGATCTTTTGGGCTGTACTCGAGTTACAGATCCAAACTACGTTCTAAAATTCAACCAGAAGCTTGCCAGAAGCTTGTGGATGGCTACCAAAAGTGCCTAATTGCAGTGAAACTTGCCAAGGTGTCAGGTTCAAACACTGATGACATCTATTAAACAGACAAGAAGCAAGGAATCATGCAGAGACAGAGATACATTTTGCTCAATGAGGAGAGATGTTTTGGGCTGTACTCGAGTTACAGATCCAAACTACGCTGTAAAATTCAACCAGAAGCTTGTGGATGGCTACCAAAAGTGCCTTATTGCAGTGAAACTTGCCAAGGTGTCAGGTTCAAACACTGATGACATCTATTAAACAGACAAGAAGCAAGGAATCATGCAGAGACAGAGTTCAATTTTGCTCAATGAGGAGAGATGTTTTGGGCTGTACTCGAGTTACAGATCCAAACTACGTTCTAAAATTCAACCAGAAGCTTGCCAGAAGCTTGTGGATGGCTACCAAAAGCGCCTTATTGCTGTGAAACTTGCCAAGGTGTCAGGTTCAAACACTGATGACATCTATTAAACAGACAAGAAGCAAGGAATCATGCAGAGACAGAGTTCAATTTTGCTCAATGAGGAGAGATGTTTTGGGCTGTACTCTAGTTACAGATCCAAACTACGCTCTAAAATTCAACCAGAAGCTTGTGGATGGCTACCAAAAGCGCCTTATTGCTGTGAAACTTGCCAAGGTGTCAGGTTCAAACACTGATGACATCTATTAAACAGACAAGAAGCAAGGAATCATGCAGAGACAGAGTTCAATTTTGCTCAATGAGGAGAGATGTTTTGGGCTGTACTCTAGTTACAGATCCAAACTACGCTCTAAAATTCAACCAGAAGCTTGTGGATGGCTACCAAAAGCGCCTTATTGCAGTGAAACTTGCCAAGGTGTCAGGTTCAAACACTGATGACATATATTAAACAGACAAGAAGCAAGGAATCATGCAGAGACAGAGTTCAATTTTGCTCAATGAGGAGAGATGTTTTGGGCTGTACTCGAGTTACAGATCCAAACTACGTTCTAAAATTCAACCAGAAGCTTGCCAGAAGCTTGTGGATGGCTACCAGAAGTGCCTTATTGCAGTGAAACTTGCCAAGGTGTCAGGTTCAAACACTGATGACATCTATTAAACAGACAAGAAGCAAGGAATCCTGCAGAGACAGAGTTAAATTTTGCTCAATGAGGAGAGATGTTTTGGGCTGTACTCGAGTTACAGATCCAAACTACGCTCTAAAATTAAACCAGAAGCTTGTGGATGGCTACCAAAAGCGCCTTATTGCAGTGAAACTTGCCAAGGTGTCAGGTTCAAACACTGATGACATCTATTAAACAGACAAGAAGCAAGGAATCATGCAGAGACAGAGTAAAATTTTGCTCAATGAGGAGAGATGTTTTGGGCTGTACTCTAGTTACAGATCCAAACTACGCTCTAAAATTCAACCAGAAGCTTGTGGATGGCTACCAAAAGTGCCTTATTGCAGTGAAACTTGCCAAGGGACATTTAAGCAATTATTAACATTGCTGTATGTATACTTTTGACCCTCACATTTTCAGTAGAGCCATAATAAATTCATAAAAGAAGCAAACTTCATGAATGTTTTTTGTGACCAATCACTACATCACAAAAAAACAAGAGTTGTAGAAATGACTGGAAAGTCAAGACAGCCATGATGTTCTTTACAAGTGTTTGTCAACTGGACCATGACTGTATATATTGAATTGGTTGTTGACAATTAAAAATGTAAAAACGGCCCCCGGAACAAGCTTGGATACCCCAGCTCTATGGAGTAGTTTGACTTATTGCATTTGTGTCACGTCATCTGTCTTCTAGATTTTTCTTTCTGCAGTTTTAGTTTGCCCTGCCCTGTGTCTGCAGGCTCTGTACAAGGGGCCCACCCGGGTCATCTTGGCCACAGAGAATGATTACTGCAAGCTGTGCGACGCCTCCTTCAGCTCCCAGTCCGTGGCGCAGGCCCACTACCAGGGCAAGAACCATGCCAAGAAACTGCGACTCGCCGAGGCTCAGCAGAGCATCAACACGTACGTTCACACTATGCTGTTTGGTTCCTTGTGGACTATAACGGTGCATGTTTACACCACGGACATTGGCAGGTCTGCAATGGGGATGTGACCTTAAGAACATTTCATATCACAATTATCGCGACCAAAAATGATGTCGGTTGCCATTATCGCGGTATCGTTGAATGTATTCAAAATGTGTCCGATACTTGTATGATCCAAGTCAGAGCTTGGTCCGCATTGCCGGCGGTAAGTCGGACACGTTTCCAGTGAGGGTTGGACTCTGCCAAGGCTGCCCTTTGTCACCCATTATGTTCAGAACTTTTATGGACAGAATTTCTAGGTGCACTCAGGGCGTTGAGGGGATCCGGTTCGGTGACCGCAGGATTAGGTCTCTGCTTTTTGCAGATGATGTGGTCCTGATGGCTTCATCTGGCCAGGATCTTCAGCTCTCACTCGATCGGTTCGCAGCCGAGTGTGAAGCGACCGGAATGAGAATCAGCACCATGGTTTTCTCCCGGAAAAGGTTGGAGTGCCATTTCCGAGTTGGTGAGGAGACCCTGCCCCAAGTGGAGGAGTTCAAGTACCTGGGAGTCTTGTTCCCGAGTGAGGGAAGAGTGGATGGTGAGATCGACAGGCGGATCCGTGCGGCGTCTTCAGTAATGCGGACGCTGTATCGATCCGTATTACCGGTCGATCTACGTTCCCATCCTCACCTATGGTCATGAGCTTTGGGTCATGACCGAAAGGACAAGATCACGGGTACAAGCGGCCGAAATGAGTTTCCTCCGCCGGGTGGTGGGTCTCTCCCTTAGAGATAGGGTGAGAAGCTCTGTCATCCGGGAGGAACTCAAAGTGAAGCTGCTGCTCCTCCACATCGAGAAGAGCCAGATGAGGTGGTTCGGGCATCTGGTCAGGATGCCACCCGAACACCTCCCCAGGGAGGTGTTTTGGGCATGTCCAACCAGTAAGAGGCCACGTTGGGAAGACTATCTCTCCCAGGCTGGCCTGGGAGCGCCTCGGGATCCCCGAACTGGACGAAGTGGCTGGGGAGAGGGAAGTCTGGGGGGTAATCTCAGCAGCCCCAGTTAGACACAATATATGACTATTAATGAACTGCTAATGTGCTGACACTCGTGATATCGCCCTGTCTCTGCTCTGTCTGCGTCACGGCACTCGATGTTCGTCCTTGTCAGTCAGCAGGCCGGGTCTGGACACAAAAACTGATACAAGACTCGCAATCCTAAATTGCGAGTTGTCTATTTGCACAGATAGAAAAGTACAACTTCAGCTCAATTGATAATAACTATAGCAACGGCCTTTAAGCATAAGAGTTGTGTGATAACTTACACATAATTATTCTAACAGATACACTGGGAACAGGTTCTGAACAGGAGCAGGTTTTTGATTCCCATCCCTACTTGTGCATTAAAAATGGAGCATTACGTCACCAATGGCGACAAATTGTATGATTTTTTTTTCCCACGAGTCGACTCAAGAGACTGAACTCGAAACAGAAAGCGGCCAAATGCAACAAATTGAGTACTGGGTAGGAAAAATGCGTACAGTTTGCAGGTCTGCCTTGGGGTTTTGGTATAGGCATCGATGTACTATCCCTACCAGAACTCATTTCATTTCTATCTTGTCATGTCCACGGGATGGTTAAAGTATCACTACAGATGTTTTGTTTTTAGGGACGGCAGTAGCGAAGTGACCCCAAAACGGAACAGGAAGGACATCAGTGAGTACAGGCTGGTGAAAAGTCGTCGTAGCCCTCAGCTTCTTACCTCCTTGCAAGGTAAAAACTCACCACTGCCTCTCGCCATGACACAGTCATATGTTCCATGCTTTGTATTTGACTATTGAACTCCTGAGACTGGACATCCATCCATCCTTCTTCTTCTTCTGCTTATCAGAGGTCGGGTCGCGGGTAAGCAGCCTAAATATGGAAGCCCAGACTTTCTTCTCCCCAGATATCGTGGCGTTCCCAGGCCAGCCGGGAGACATAGTTTTCCCAACGTGTCCTGGGTCTTCCCCGTGGCCTCCTACTGGTTGGACGTGCCCGAAACACCTCCCTAGGGAGGCGTTCGGGTGGCATCCTGACCAGATGCCCGAACCACATCATCTGGCTCCTCTCCATGTGGAGGAGCAGTGGCTTTACTTTGAGCTCCCCCCAGATAGCAGAGCTTCTCACCCTATCTCTAAGGGAGAGCCCCGCCACCCGGGGGAGGAAACTCATTTCGGCCGCTTGTACCCGTGATCTTATCCTTTCAGTCATAACCCAAAGCTCATGACCATAGGTGAGGATGGGAACGTAGATCGACCGGTAAATTGAGATCTTTGCCTTTTGGCTCAGCTCCTTCTTCACCACAACGGATCGATACAGCGTCCGTATTACTGAAGACGCCGCACCGATCCGTCTGTCGATCTCACGATCCACTTTTCCCTCACTCGTGAGCAAGACTCCTAGGTACTAGAACTCCTCTACTTGGGGAAGAGTCTTCTCCCCAACCTGGAGATGGCACTCCATCCTTTTCCGGGCGAGAACCATGGACTCAGACTTGGAGGTGCTGATTGTCATCCTAGTCGATTCACACTCGGCTGCGAACCGATGCATTTAGAGCTGAAGATCCCGGCCAGATGAAGCCATCAGGACCACATCATCTGCAAAAAGCAGAGACCTAATCCTGCAGCCACCAAACCGGATCCCCTCAACGCCCTGACTGTGCCTAGAAATTCTGTCCATAAAAGTTAAGAACAGAATGGGTGACAAAGGACAGCCTTGGCGGAGTCCAACCCTCACTGGAAATGTGTCCGACTTACTGCCGGCAATGCGGACCAAGCTCTGACACTGATCATACAGGGAGCGGGCCGCCACAATCAGACAGTCCGATACCCCATACTCTCTGACCACTCCCCACAGGACTTCCCGAGGGACATGGTCGAATGCTTTCTCCAAGTCCACAAAGCACATGTAGACTGGTTGGGCAAACTCCCATGCAGCCTCAAGGACCCTGGCGAGAGTATAGAGCTGGTCCACAGTTCCACGACCAGGAAGAAAACCACACTGTTCCTCCTGAATCCGAGGTTGGACTATCCGCCGTAGCCTCCTCTCCAGTACACCTGAATAAACCTTACCGGGAAGGCCAAAGAGTGTGATCCCACGGTAGTTGGAACGCACTCTCCGGTTCCCTTTCTTAAAAAGAGGAACCACCACCCCGGTCTGCCAATCCAGAGGTACTGCTCCCGATGTCCACGCGATGCTGCAGTCTTGTCAGCCAAGACAGCCCCACAGCATCTAGAGCCTTAAAGAACTCCGGGTGGATCTCATCCTCCCCCGGGGCCTTGCCACCGAGGAGCTTTTTAACTACCTCAGCAACCTCAGTCCCAGAAATAGGAGAGCCCACCACAGATTCCCCAGGCACTGCTTCCTCATAGGAAGACGTGTTAGTGGGATTGAGGAAGTCCTCAAGGTATTCCCTCCAGAGACTGCTGTATGGGAATATTGACCATGCAAGAACACAAAGGGCCAATTCACTTTACGTGTACTACAACACGCGCAAACTTTATAGCACACGCAAAGCTGATCTACTAAATGTGTGCTAAGTGGATTGCGTCTGTTATGGCGTGCAGTACCTTTTTTGTCTCTGTCGTCAGTAATATGCACAATAATAGCACCCCCCTCTCTCAGGGGGCGAACTCGACAGGGTGGTTGCTGGTTGTTCCATCTCCATCGTTGGGGTCCCTGCGGGTGAGGTGGGTGGTTCCCTTGGCCCCGCGCCCCTGCGGCGGCCGACTTGGGTGGGGTGGCCTGGGGCGGACCCCGCCGTGCTCTCCGTAGGGGGCGGGGATTCGGCTCATGGAGGCCCGGTTGCTGGTGGGGCAGGGTCGGTCTTCCCATCCAATTGTGGGGCAGTCTCTGGACCCTCAGCCGGGGCGTCCCGCCTTTCTGCCTGTGTGGGGACTTTGGTCTCTCGCTAGCTTGGGGGGATGGCTGTCCCCTGCTTCTCCCGTGCTTTGTCGCACCTTCTAACGTTCCTCCATTCTGCATTTTGTCTAGGGCCATATTACAACCCAAGACCGAGGCAGCGGATCCCTCGAGATTTAGCCATGTGTGTAACCCCCAGCGGACAGTTCTACTGCTCCATGTGCAACTGCGGGGCAGAACAGGAGACGGACTTCAGGCAGCATCTGGAGAGCAAGCAACACAAAGCAAAAGTGTCGGAGTTGAGGTACCGCAACGAGATGGAGAACCTGGGCTACAGCTAAGAAGAAAATAGGCCGAGGGACAACATGCGACCAAAGTAGGGGGCATTTTTCATGAGGGATAGTGTTGTAGCATTTTTGGGGTCCCCCAAGGAAATTGAAATCTAAATTATTCAAGTGAAATATTATATTTCTGGTCTGTTTTTTTTATTTCTATTTTTAATTCTAACTCAGGATCGAGGTGGACGAATGCATCTTGTGCAACCAATCAGATCAAATCCAAAGCACAGCCAATCACGAGGCAGGAATACGACCCATGTGACATCAATCTGTCGGCCTTCGCTGACCCCTCAGCGGCTCTTTGACGCGTCACCTTGACCGACCTTGTTTGTGCCTTCTTTGGAATCAAGAGTCATCTTCAGGCAGTGTACCGTATTTTTCGGACTATAAGTCGCATAGACTTAGTATTTCCATAGTGAGACTTATACTCAGGAGCGACTTATGTGTGGAATTATTAACACGTTACCGTAAAATATCAAATAATATTATTTAGCTCATTCATGTAAGAGACTAAACGTATAAAATTTCATGGGATTTAAGGATTAGGAGTGAGAGAGTGTTTGGTAAAGGTATAGCATGTTCTATATCAGGGGTAGGGAACCTATGGCCCGGGAGCCAGATGTGGCTCTTTTGATGACTGCATCTGGCTCTCGGATAAATCTTAGCTGATGTTGCTTAACACGATAAGTAATGAATAATTCCACTTGTAATCACAGTGTTAAAAATAATGTTCAAAATACAAAACATTCTCATGCATTTTTAATCCATCCATCCGTTCAAGAAATTGCGTTAATGGTAAGAAGTTATTTAGTTATTATTGGTTAGTGTGGGGCTTGCCCTCCTGGGGGTTCTTCAGACCTCCAAGCACCGACCTGAGAGCCTGTTTCAGGGTTACAATATTGTTTCATTTTTCAATAAGTCTCTCAGTTGTTTTCCAGCAATTGTATTTCCTTGATGGCTTCATCTGACCGGGATCTTCAGCTCTCACTGGATCGGTTCGCAGCCGAGTGTGAAGCGACCGGAATGAGAATCAGCACCTCCAATTCAAAGTCCATGGTTCTCGCCCGGAAAAGGGTGGAGTGCCATCTCCGGGTTGGGGAGGAGACCCTGCCCCAAGTGGAGGAGTTCAAGTACCTAGGAGTCTTGTTCACGAGTGAGGGAAGAGTGGATCGTGAGATCGACAGGCGGATCGGTGCGGCGTCTTCAGTAATGCGGACGTTGTACCGATCCGTTGTGGTGAAGAAGGAGCTGAGCCGGAAGGCAAAGCTCTCAATTTACCGGTCGATCTACGTTCCCATCCTCACCTATGGTCATGAGCTTTGGGTTATGACCAAAAGGATAAGATCACGGGTACAAGCGGCCCAAATGAGTTTGGGTCTCTCCCTTAGAGATAGGGTGAGAAGCTCTGCCATCCGGGAGGAACTCAAAGTAAAGCCGCTGCTCCTCCACATGGCGAGGAGCCAGATGAGGTGGTTCGGGCATCTGGTCAGGATGCCACCCGAACGCCTCCCTAGGGAGGTGTTTAGGGCACGTCCGACCGGTAGGAGGCCACGGGGAAGACCCAGGACACGTTGGGAAGACTATGTCTCCCGGCTGGCCTGGGAACGCCTCGGGATCCCCCGGGAAGAGCTAGACGAAGTGGCTGGGGAGAGGGAAGTCTGGGTTTCCCTGCTTAGGCTGTTGCCCCCGCGACCCGACCTCAGATAAGCGGAAGATGATGGATGTATTTCCTGCCCCAACCCAGTCTCTCCTCCTGGCTGCTGCTTATAACAGAGCGACAGGTGATTAGATAACAAGGCCCAGGTGGGCCATCTACGCACCTGTCGCTGCAGGCCCGCAGGCCACGCCCCCTCCACAGTTAGCTTCAGCATACCAATGTTATTACAAAGAATAAGAGACCTAATATACTCTAGAAATGTTGGTCTTACTTAAAAATGCACGTGTTTAGTTGTGTTCAGTGTTAAAAAAAATATTATATGTCTCTTACGGAAATATATTTTAAAATATTTGGCTTTTTGGCTCTAAAGGCCAAAAAGGTTCCCGACCCCTGTTCTATATGTTATAGTTATTTGAATGACTTTTACCATAATATGTTAGGTTAACATAGCAGTTGTTATTTATGCCTCATATAACCTACACTTGTTGACTATTCTTGATTTATTTTAAATTGCCTTTCAAATGTCTATTCTTGGTGTTGGGTTTTATCAAATAAATTTCCCCCAAAAATGCGACTTATACTCCAGTGCGACTTATATATGGGTTTTTTTCCCCCTTCTTTATTATGCATTTTCGGCAGGTGCGATTTATACTCTGGAGCGATTTATAATCCGAAAAATACGGTAGTTACATTTTTTTTTTTTGGTCTATATTCTTGCTCTGTTCCGCACAAAACAAGGTTTAAGTCAATAGTATTACAACTTATTAAGAGATATAGTTCAGGAAATATTAGATTATGTTGAGCTGTTACACTGTAAATATCACGAGGACAAAATGTGGGTTACACAAGAAAGTGGTAAAAGAAGTTAGTCTCAATAATAACAGTCAGAGATTATTCTTTATCCAATATTAATTTATCGACAAACTCAGCCAGAATCGATCAATCAATGTTTACTTATATAACCCTGAATCATGAGTGTCTCAAAGGGCTGCAAAAGCCACAACGACATCCTCGGCTCAGATCCCACATCAGGGCAAGGAAAAACTCAACCCAATGGGACAATGAGAAACCTTGGAGGGGACCCTCCCCCTAGGCGACAGGTGCAATGGACATCGAGTGGATCTAACATAATAGTGAGAGTCCAGTCCATAGTGGATCTAACATAATAGTGAGAGTCCAGTCCATAGTGGATCTAACATAATAGTGAGAGTCCAGTCCATAGTGGATCTAACATAATAGTGAGAGTCCAGTCCATAGTGGATCTAACATAATAGTGTGAGAGTCCATAGTGGATCTAACATAATAGTGAGAGTCCAGTCCATAGTGGATCTAACATAATAGTGTGAGAGTCCAGTCCATAGTGGATCTAACATAATAGTGTGAGAGTCCATAGTGGATCTAACATAATAGTGAGAGTCCAGTCCATAGTGGATCTAACATAATAGTGAGAGTCCAGTCCATAGTGGATCTAACATAATAGTGAGAGTCCAGTCCATAGTGGATCTAACATAATAGTGAGAGTCCAGTCCATAGTGGGGCCAGCAGGAGATCATCTTGAGTGGAGACAGGTCAGCAATGCAGAGACGTCCCCAACTGATGCACAGATGAGTGCTGGACTCGTAAAATATTATGTGAGATCCACTATAGACTGGACTCTCACACTATTATGTGAGATCCACTATAGACTGGACTCTCACACTATTATGTTAGATCCATTATAGACTGGACTCTCACACTATTATGTTAGATCCACTATGGACTGGACTCTCACTATTATGTTAGATCCACTATGGACTGGACTCTCACTATTATGTTAGATCCACTATGGACTGGACTCTCACACTATTATGTTAGATCCACTATGGACTAGACTCTCACTATTATGTTAGATCCACTATGGACTGGACTCTCACTATTATGTTAGATCCACTATGGACTGGACTCTCACTATTATGTTAGATCCACTATGGACTGGACTCTCACACTATTATGTTAGATCCATTATGGACTGGACTCACACAATATTATGTTAGATCCACTATGGACTGGACTCTCACACTATTATGTTAGATCCACTATAGACTGGACTCTCACACTATTATGTTGGATCCATTATAGACTGGACTCTCACACTATTATGTTAGATCCACTATGGACTGGACTCTCACTATTATGTTAGATCCACTATGGACTGGACTCTCACTATTATGTTAGATCCACTATGGACTGGACTCTCACTATTATGTTAGATCCATTATGGACTGGACTCACACAATATTATGTTAGATCCACTATGGACTGGACTCTCACACTATTATGTTAGATCCATTATAGACTGGACTCTCACAATATTATGTTAGATCCACTATGGACTGGACTCGCACTATTATGGTAGATCCACTATGGACTGGACTCTCACACTGTTATGTTAGATCCACTATGGACTGGACTCTCACATTATTATGTTAGATCCACTATGGACTGGACTCTCACACTGTTATGTTAGATCCACTATGGACTGGACTCTCACACTATTATGTTAGATCCACTATGGACTGGACTCTCACACTATTATGTTAGATCCACTATGGACTGGACTCTCACACTATTATGTTAGATCCACTATGGACTGGACTCTCACTATTATGTTAGATCCACTATGGACTGGACTCTCACATTATTATGTTAGATCCACTATGGACTGGACTCTCACTATTATGTTAGATCCACTGTGGACTGGACTCTCACTATTATGTTAGATCCACTATGGACTGGACTCTCACTATTATGTTAGATCAACTATGGACTGGACTCTCACTATTATGTTAGATCCACTATGGACTGGACTCTCAAACTATTATGTTAGATCCACTATGGACTGGACTCTCACTATTATGTTAGATCCACTATGGACTGGACTCTCACTATTATGTTAGATCCACTATGGACTGGACTCTCACAGTATTATGTTAGATCCACTATGGACTGGACTCTCACTATTATGTTAGATCCACTATGGACTGGACTCTCACACTATTATGTTAGATCCACTATGGACTGGACTCTCACACTATTATGTTAGATCCACTATGGACTGGACTCTCACTATTATGTTAGATCCACTATGGACTGGACTCTCACACTATTATGTTAGATCCACTATGGACTGGACTCTCACTATTATGTTAGATCCACTATGGACTGGACTCTCACTATTATGTTAGATCCACTATGGACTGGACTCTCACTATTATGTTAGATCCACTATGGACTGGACTCTCACACTATTATGTTAGATCCACTATGGACTGGACTCTCACTATTATGTTAGATCCACTATGGACTGGACTCTCACTATTATGTTAGATCCACTATGGACTGGACTCTCACTAGACTCACGGAGCAGGAGGGAAGAAGCCATCATTTCTTACAGGTGTGAGGACCACAGGTGTGTTAGAGTCTGTGTGCAAAAAGACCACAGGTGTGTTTGTTATTGAGTTTTTGGGAAGACTTGAGTCTGCATGAGTCCACAAAGCTACTTACCTCCTTTGCATGACAGTTCCAGCCATTTGTGTGCCAAGAAGGAAAGGTGTATTAAATATTTACTATTTTATTATTATTATGATTGCTAAGCAAAGTGTCCTGCACTTTGATCTGTTTGCATATTTAACAAATACAATTAAAACGATGAATTTAAACCACTTTGAATACTGGAAAATAGTTTTGTGTTTGCTGTCTTGTTTCCTGAAGTTAAGACTTTACCGTGAAGTAGTCCTCCACAAATGTTATTTATTCATATTGAAATCAATATTTTTATTTTGATCATGTGAAATTATGATAGTAGGTATGGAAAATCTAACCAAGTTATTATTACCGTCTAGAATGGATTTACACTGGCTTTAATTAACGAGGTACTTATTATGCAAAACTGATTTTTTTTGCCTGTGCTGGTACCTTTTTTTTGTCTATGTGGGTACCTTTTTTTTGGCTATGTTGCTACCTTTTTTTTTGTCTATGTGGGTACCTTTTTTGTCTATGTTGCTACCTTTTTTTTGTCTATGTTGCTACCTTTTTTTTTGTCTATGTGGGTACCTTTTTTGTCTATGTTGCTACCTTTTTTTTGGTCTATGTTGGTACCTTTTTTTGGTCTATGTTGGTACCTTTTTTGTCTTTGCTGCTACCTTTTTTGCCTGTGTTGGTACCTTTTCTTTGTCCGTGTTGGTACCTGTTTTTGTCTATGTTGCTACCTTTTTTTTGTCTACGTGGGTACCTTTTTTGTCTATGTTGCTACCTTTTTTTTGGTCTATGTTGGTACCTTTTTTGCCTTTGCTGCTACCTTTTTTGCCTGTGTTGGTACCTTTTTTTTGTCCGTGTTGGTACCTGTTTTTTTTGTTTTTGTTGGTAACTTTTTTTGTCTATGTTGGTACCTTTTTTGTCTTTGCTGCTACCTTTTTTGCCTGTGTTGGTACCTTTTTTTTGTCCGTGTTGGTACCTGTTTTTTTGTTTTTGTTGGTACCTTTTTTCGTCTATGTTGGTACCTTTTTTTTGGTCTATGTTGGTACCTTTTTTGTCTTTGCTGCTACCTTTTTTGCCTGTGTTGGTACTTTTTTTTGTCTATGTTGGTACCTTTTTTTTGTCTATGTGGGTACCTTTTTTGTCTATGTTGCTACCTTTTTTTTGGTCTATGTTGGTACCTTTTTTGCCTGTGTTGGTACCTTTTTTTTGTCCGTGTTGGTACCTGGTTTTTTTGTTTTTGTTGGTACCTTTTTTTGTCTATGGTGCTACCTTTTTTTTTTTGCCTGTGTTGGTACCTTTTTTGTCTTTGTTGCTGCATTTTTTGCCTGTGTTGGCAGCAGGTTTTTTTTGTCTGTGTTAGTACCTTTTGTTGACTTTGTTACTAACTTTTTTTTGCCTGTGTTTGTACCTGTTTTTTTGTCAATGTTGGTACCTTTTTTTGTCCATGGTGCTACCTTTTTTTTGCCTGTGTTGGTATCTTTTTTTGTCTATGTTGCTACCTTTTTTTGCCTGTGTTGGTATCTTTTTGTCTATGTTGCTACCTTTTTTTTTGTCTATGTGGGTACCTTTTTTGTCTATGTTGCTACCTTTTTTTTGGTCTATGTTGGTACCTTTTTTTGGTCTATGTTGGTACCTTTTTTGTCTTTGCTGCTACCTTTTTTGCCTGTGTTGGTACCTTTTCTTTGTCCGTGTTGGTACCTGTTTTTGTCTATGTTGCTACCTTTTTTTTGTCTACGTGGGTACCTTTTTTGTCTATGTTGCTACCTTTTTTTTGGTCTATGTTGGTACCTTTTTTGCCTTTGCTGCTACCTTTTTTGCCTGTGTTGGTACCTTTTTTTTGTCCGTCTTGGTACCTGTTTTTTTTGTTTTTGTTGGTAACTTTTTTTGTCTATGTTGGTACCTTTTTTGTCTTTGCTGCTACCTTTTTTGCCTGTGTTGGTACCTTTTTTTTGTCAGTGTTGGTACCTGTTTTTTTGTTTTGTTGGTACCTTTTTTCGTCTATGTTGGTACCTTTTTTTTGGTCTATGTTGGTACCTTTTTTGTCTTTGCTGCTACCTTTTTTGCCTGTGTTGGTACTTTTTTTTGTCTATGTTGCTACCTTTTTTTTGTCTATGTTGGTACCTTTTTTTTGTCTATGTGGGTACCTTTTTTGTCTATGTTGCTACCTTTTTTTTGGTCTATGTTGGTACCTTTTTTGCCTGTGTTGGTACCTTTTTTTTGTCCGTGTTGGTACCCGGTTTTTTTGTTTTTGTTGGTACCTTTTTTGTCTATGGTGCTACCTTTTTTTTTTGCCTGTGTTGGTACCTTTTTTGTCTTTGTTGCTGCATTTTTTGCCTGTGTTGGCAGCAGGTTTTTTTTGTCTGTGTTAGTACCTTTTGTTGACTTTGTTACTAACTTTTTTTTGCCTGTGTTTGTACCTGTTTTTTTGTCAATGTTGGTACCTTTTTTTGTCCTTGGTGCTACCTTTTTTTTGCCTGTGTTGGTATCTTTTTTTGTCTATGTTGCTACCTTTTTTTGCCTGTGTTGGTATCTTTTTTTGTCTATGTTGCTACCTTTTTTTTGCCTGTGTTGGTATCTTTTTTTGTCTATGTTGCTACCTTTTTTTTTTGCCTGTGTTGGTACCTGTTTTATTTTCTATGTTGGTACCTTTTTTTGCCTGGGTTGGTACCTTTTTCGTGTCTATGTTGGTACCTTTTTGTTGCCTATTTTGGTACCTTTTTGTTGCCTGTGTTGGTAACTTTTTCTGTCTATGTTGTTACCTTTTTTCGCCAATGTTGGTACTTTTCTTTGTCTGTGTTGGTACGTTTTTTTTATTGTCTGTGTTACCTTTTTTTTGTCTATGTTGGTACCTTTTTGTTGCTTATGTTGGTACCTTTTTTCTGTCTATGTCGGTACCTTTATTTGCCTGTTTTGGTACCTCTTTTTTGGTCTATTTTTTTGCCTGTGTTGGTACCTTTTGTTTGTGATCCGCATACTGCAAGTCCTGAAACTTTGAAATCAAACCACAGAGGCATGGTGGAAATATATAATATAATATAATATAATATATAATATTTCTAAAACAACTTTGCCTTCCTTCATACTTCCTCCGAACGAGCCGTTTGGATTTTGCCTATTTTGTCATGTTTTTCCCCACACGTGCAGGACATTTCAATACAGTCCTGGTCAAAAGTTTACATACACTTTTAAAAAACATGTCATGGCTGTCTTGAGTTTCCAATCATTTCTACAACTCTTATTTTTTTGTGATGTAGTGATTGGAGCACATACTTGTTGCTCACAAAATATTTACATGAAGTTATTCCTAAAAATGTTCAGGTATTTCAATTTAGAGTGGTCATGAAAAAAAACTTATGTCCCGAAAGAGGCATGCTAAAAATAATTGAGAAGCACTGCTGGATTGTAAACTCCTAGAATTAAGTGGTTTAGCTCCCACTAGTGGCTGTTTCAATGTCATCCCTCTTTTCAAAATGCTTCCAGACTGAGTCTACTTGAGTTAAATACAGTCTTGGGTTAGCTATTGAAAACCAGTAACTAGCTACAGTTACTAGTTACTTTATTTCAAAAGTAACTCAGTTACTTACACCAAAAAGTAATGCGTTACTGTAAAAAGTAACTATTTAGTTACCGTACTTATATATATTTTAAAATGTTTTTAAACCCCCTTTAATGCCCTTTTAGCCATCATTTCAGTACTGTTATTGCTCTGGAGAATAATACAATCTGTTGATCAACTGGACAAGCATTTGCACCACAGAACTCTGCTAAGCAATGTGGTCTACATACCACACACAAAGACAAAGATAAGTTTCAAAGAGCCAATTTGGTTCAGGCCGGAAGAAATCGTCAAAACTATTTGAAATAGCTGCAACATAACATAAGTACAGGAAGTAACAAACAGCATAATAACAACAAAGCTGTAAACCAAGGCAGGCACACACTACATACACAAATTTAACCAGGCGTTTTTTTTTCTCTCAAGGAATTGTGAAATACAATCATGTCTTCAGGAGATCAACACTGTACTGAAGCTCAGAACACTCTACACATTTCCGCAGTTTTAGTTTAAAATAAGGAAAGATTGGCCTGGCCTACTAGGATCTCTGTTTTTGTTTGTGAACTTTATAGTCTTAGAGCAGGAGTGGGCATTACGTCGATCGCCAGCTACCAGTCGATCGCAACCAGGCATTAAAAAAATAGACATAAAAAAGAGTAATCATCAATCTTCAACAAGACTTTACTTTTGTCAGTTGTTTGAAATTCTCGGCACCCGAGGATCTTGTGAGATGATGCTGGCTGCTGTGAGATCATTAAGAAAAAAATCACTAACAGGACGGAGAGAAACACTTTTTATTTCAACAGACTCTTGGGCCGCACCTGCTGTCAAAACTCTAAAGACCGACAGCACAGTTCCTGTCTTCACCATAAAAGACCTGCTTCATCCTGCCTGTGCTAACAAAATAAGAGTCTCAGAAAGCTAGCGTGCACAAGCTAGCAAGCTACAGAGTTTGATGCCAATGTATTTCTTATAAAGTTGTTGCACCGTTCCTGCTTCCGGAGCCTAGACTGTAGTCAAGGAGCACAGGGGAGACACTTCTCCAGGGTCAAAATGGATTCTCGGGCAACACCCTTCACTTTACCCAGTGGGTCTTCACAATTCTGGACTACAGGGCAAAATTATGAGTCCAGCGATTAGTTGCAAATCGTGGCTCTTTATTTACGTCTTGTACAAAAACACTAGCCACTCCCCCGCCCTCGGCGACCGCCCCCTCTCCTCTCTCGCCCACACACTCACCTGCTGCCACACATTAAAGAACCACACACACATATGCTACTCTCATAACAAAGTGTTTAAAAACCAGTATGCAAGTTGGACAAATGAGATGCCAAATCTAACCACTTTCATGTGGTATTGGACAGAAATGAGGACTTTTTTATCTCCTCCATTTGAAAATGTGGATGTTATCATCACTACTGTCTGATTCCAATCAATGCAAGTCATCAGAATCAGGTAATACACCAACTTATATTCTTGTCTTCATGAAAGAAGTGTTAAACATGCTTGTATTATCATTAAACACCATTAACAAAAATGTCTCTTTCATAAATAAATAAACATAAATAATAAATATGAATGAGGTAGATCTCGACTTGGTCAATTGAAAAGTAGCAAGCATGCAGAAAAAGTGTGATAATCAAACACTCTAGAAGTCTAGAATGGAAAGAGTATATACCGTATTTTTCGGACTATAAGTCAGTTTTTTTCTTAGTTCGGCCAGAGGTGCGACTTTATTATTATTACTAACACATTACCGTAAAATATAAAATAATATTATTTAGCTCATTCATGTAAGAGACTAGACGTATAAAATTTCATGGGATTTACGGATTAGGAGTGAGAGATAGTTTGGTAAAGGTATAGCATGTTCTATATGTTATAGTTATTTGAATGACTCTTACCATAATATGTTAGGTTAACATAGCAGGCACCTTCTCAGTTGTGAAGTGAATTATATTTATATAGCGCTTTTCTCTAGTATGTGATAATCAAACACGCTGGAATGAAAAGAGTATATACCATATTTTTCGGACTATAAGTCAGTTTTTTTCATAGTTTGGGCAGGGGTGCGACTT
This sequence comes from Nerophis ophidion, assembly GCF_033978795.1. NCBI lineage: Eukaryota > Metazoa > Chordata > Actinopteri > Syngnathiformes > Syngnathidae > Nerophis > Nerophis ophidion. The sequence goes on from NC_084632.1 coordinate 42,019,145, forward strand.
TATTATTATTATTAACACTTTACCGTAAAATATAAAATAATATTATTTAGCTCATTCACGTAGGAGACTAGACGTATAAGATTTCATGGGATTTACGGATTAGGAGTGAGAGACTGTTTGGTAAAGGTATAGCATGTTCTATATGTTATAGTTATTTGAATGACTCTTACCATAATATGTTAGGTTAACATAGCAGGCACCTTCTCAGTTGTGAAGTGAATTATATTTATATAGCGCTTTTTCTCTAGTATGTGATAATCAAACACGCTGGAATGAAAAGAGTATATACCATATTTTTCGGACTATAAGTGGCAGTTTTTTTTTAATAGTTTGGCCAGAGGTGCGACTTTATTATTATTATTAACACATTACCGTAAAATATAAAATAATATTATTTAGCTTATTCACGTAAGAGACTAGACGTATAAGATTTCATGGGATTTATGGATTAGGAGTGAGAGATAGTTTGGTAAAGGTATAGCATGTTCTATATGTTATAGTTATTTGAATGACTCTTACCATAATATGTTAGGTTAACATAGCAGGCACCTTCTCAGTTGTGAAGTGAATTATATTTATATAGCGCTTTTCTCTAGTATGTGATAATCAAACACGCTGGAATGAAAAGAGTATATACCATATTTTTCGGACTATAAGTGGCAGTTTTTTTTCATAGTTTGGCCAGGGGTGCGACTTATACTCAGGAGCGACTTATGTGTGAAATTATTAACACATTACCGTAAAATATCAAATAATATTATCTAGCTCATTCATGTAAGAGACTAGACGTATAAGATTTCATGGGATTTAAGGATTAGGAGTGAGAGATAGTTTGGTAAAGGTATAGCATGTTCTATATGTTATAGTTATTTGAATGACTCTTACCATAATATGTTAGCTTAACACAGCAGGCACCTTCTCAGTTGTGAAGTGAAGTGAATTATATTTATATAGCGCTTTTCTCTAGTATGTGATAATCAAACACGCTGGAATGAAAAGAGTATATACCATATTTTTCGGACTATAAGTGGCAGTTTTTTTCATAGTTCGGCCAGGGGTGCGACTTTATTATTATTACTAACACATTACCGTAAAATATAAAATAATATTATCTAGCTCATTCACGTAAGAGACTAGACGTATAAGATTTCATGGGATTTATGGATTAGGAGTGAGAGACTGTTTGGTAAAGGTATAGCATGTTCTATATGTTATAGTTATTTGAATGACTCTTACCATAATATGTTAGGTTAACATAGCAGGCACCTTCTCAGTTGTGAAGTGAAGTGAATTATATTTATATAGCGCTTTTTCTCTAGTATGTGATAGTCAAACACTCTAGAATGAAAAGAGTATATACCATATTTTTTGGATTATAAATCAGTTTTTTTCATAGTTTGGCCAGGAGTGCGACTTTATTATTATTATTAACACTTTACCGTAAGGTATAAAATAATATTAATTAGCTCATTCACGTAAGAGACTGGACGTATAAGATTTCATGGGATTTATGGATTAGGAGTGAGAGATAGTTTGGTAAAGGTATAGCATGTTCTATATGTTATAGTTATTTGAATGACTCTTACCATAATATGTTAGCTTAACATAGCAGGCACCTTCTCAGTTGTGAAGTGAAGTGAATTATATTTATATAGCGCTTTTCTCTAGTATGTGATAATCAAACACGCTGGAATGAAAAAAGTATATACTATATTTTTCGGACTATAAGTCAGTTTTTTTCATAGTTTGGCCAGGGGTGCGACTTTATTATTATTATTAACACTTTACCGTAAAATATCAAATAATAATACTTAGCTCATTAACTGGGTTGTACTTGTATAGCGCTTTTCTACCTTCAAGGTACTCAAAGCGCTTTGACACTACTTCCACATTTACCCATTCACACACACATTCACACACTGATGGAGGGAGCTGCCATGCAAGGCGCCAACCAGCACCCATCAGGAGCAAGGGTGAAGTATCTTGCTTAAGGACACAACGGACGTGACGAGGTTGGTACTAGGTGGGATTTGAACCAGGGACCCTCGGGTTACGCACGGCCACTCTCCCACTGTGCCCCGTCACCTCATTCACGTAAGAAACGAGACGTATAAGATTTCATGGGATTTAAGGATTAGGAGTGAGAGACTGTTTGGTAAAGGTATAGCATGTTCTATATGTTATAGTTATTTGAATGACTCTTACCATAATATGTTAGTTAACATAGCAGGCACCTTCTCAGTTGTGAAGTGAATTATATTTATATAGGGCTTTTTCTCTAGTATGTGATAGTCAAACACTCTAGAATGAAAAGAGTATATACCATATTTTTCGGACTATAAGTTGCAGTTTTTTTCATAGTTTGGCCAGGTCAACCTACCGCAGACCTCCGTTCCCGTGTTTGACGTTGCTGTGTGTGTCGTCGTTCCCCAGCTTCTCGGATTGCCCCTTAGATCGCGACCTCCCGCTTGGACACGTTCTTCTCGACACCTCTCTCTTGCCCTGGATCATCTGCCTGCCCCTCGGACGTCCATGTTCTTTCGCTCTCACCAACATTTACGGTAAAACCCTCCAGTTAAATACTACACATGGTCTTACACCATACACACTCTTGGATCTAGTTCACAATCCATTTCCTTAGTTTATATTTATATTGTTTATTATATATATGATTAATATATATATAATAAATCTATAGAGCTACACATCCTCTAGTGTCTGTTGCCGTCACCTTCCTCAGTTAACCCTAACAGATACTACATAAAAGATTATGTAAAATAACGCAGTACTGCATCGTGTAGTAACGGTAACTGAGTTACTGAATATAAAAAAAGAGCGTTACTTTGTAACGCGTTACTATAACGCCGTTACTTTCAGCAGTAAATAGTAATCTAACGCATTCTTTTTTGTATTCAATAACTCAGTTACCATTACTACACGATGCGTTACTGCGTTATTTCACGTTAATTTTTATGTAGTATCTGTTATGGTTAACTGAGGAAGGTGACGGCAACAGACACTAGAGGATCTGTTTTGGTCAATTGAGGAAGGTGACTGCAACAAACACTAGAGAGTGTGTTATGGTTAACTGAGGAAGGTGACAGAAACAGACACTAGAGGTTGTGTTATGGTTAATTGAGGAAGGTGACTGCAACAGACACTAGAGGTTGTGTTATGGTTAACCGAGGAAGGTGACGACAACAGACAGAGAGTCTGTTATGGTTAACCGAGGAAGGTAACGGCAACAGAAACTAGAGAATATGTTATGGTTAACCAAGGAAGGTGACGGCAACAGACACTAGAGGGTCTGTTATGGTTAACTGAGGAAGGTGACGGCAAAAGACACTAGAGGTTGTGTTATGGTTAACCGAGGAAAATGACGGGAACAGACACTATAGAGGGGCTGTTATGGTTAACTAAGGAAGGTGACGGCAACAGAAAATAGAGAATATGTTATGGTTAACCGAGGAAGGTGACGTCAACAGACATTAGAGGTTCTGTTATGGTTAACTGAGGAAGGTGACGGCAACAGACACTAGAGGGTCTGTTATGGGTAACCGAGGAAGGTGACGGCAACGGACACTAGAGAATCTGTTTTGGTTAACTGAGGAAGGTGACAGAAAAAGACACTAGAGGTTGTGTTATGGTTAACGGAGGAAGGTGACTGCAACAGACACTAGAGGTTGTGTTATGGTTAACCAAGGAAGCAGATGGCAACAGACACTAGAGAATCTGTCATGATTAACCGAGGAAGGTGACGGCAACAGACACTAGAGGGCGATGTAGCTCTATAGATGTATCATATATATTAACCATATATATAACAATCAAACAATATAAATATAAACTATGGAAATAGAGTGTGAATTAGATCCAAGAGTGTGTATGGTGTAAGACTATGTGTTGTCTTTAACTGGAGGGTTTTACCGTAAATATTGGTGAGAGCGAAAGAACACGGAAGTCCGAGGGGCAGTCAGATGATCCAGGGCGAGCGAGAGGTGTCGAGAAGAACGCGTCCAAGCGGGAGGTCAAGATCCAAGGGGCAATCCGAGAAGCTGGGGAACGACGACACACACAACAACGTCAAACACGGGAACGGAGGTCTGCGGTAGGTTGACACGACAATGAAACAGACAGAGAGAGCAAGATTCCAGCAGGACCCGGCTTACGGTACGTGACAGAAGACTATACTCCGGCCAGCGATGGCAGGTTGTCCAGGCTTAAGAAGGCAGCTCCTTCCTTACATGCAGGTGTGCTGATTGTCCAGGCTTACTTTGTAACGCGTTAGTCCCAAGACTGGTTGTGGCTTACTTGTGTCCTTTCTGAGACCGTGGGTCAGGCGTACTGGTACAGCGTACATGCGCCCTGCTCAAAGTGTTTGCCAATATTTTGATTATTTTGATACGAAAGCTTGCCCAAGCAGGCCCAGCAGAACAACCGCCGGCACCTCGTGCACGTCATCACATTGCAGCCTTTGTCTTTCTGCAACACAAACACACAAATGCTTTTTAGATTAAAAACCCACAGCTCATGAAAGTAGAAGTTCAGTACCTGTATGGTGCAGAAGCAGTACGGACACTTTTTGCTGTTGAACGCAATCCAGTCCTCGGAGAGGAAGTCCTCCAGAGTGCCGAGTAGAATTTTCCGACCGTACCTGCTCTCCAGCTGGCGCTGCCTTCCTTTGCTACCACTGGCATAGTCATCCCAGAGCGCCGTCATACCCGCTGAGACACATGACAACATTACCAATGATATATATTCTTAGTAAGTTACGTATGTTGATAAAAGCTGAGGTATAAAAATGATGCAAAGAAGAAAACAACATTTCCTGAGGACCAGCATCCGATGCAAGTGAAAGGAATCAGGTGTCCTAATCACTTGCCCTTTGGCACTTAGTGCTTTCAGTGATTTCCAGGCACAGGATGCCACCTGTGCAACAAATCCGGTCGGGAAATTTCCTCGCTCCCAAATATTCCGAAGTCGACCGTCGGCTTTATTATAAGAAAAGTGAAGAATTTGGGAACAACAGCAACCAAGTGGTAGGCCACGTAAACTGACAGAGAGGGGTCGGCGGATGCTGAAGCGCATAGTGCAAAGACTTTCTGCACAGTCAGTTGCTACAGAGCTCCAAAATACATGTGACTTTCCAATTAGCCCACGTACAGTACGCAGAGAATGGGTTTCCATGGCCGGGCAGCCTCGTCTAAGCCCGAAATCACCAAGTACGATGCAGTGGTGTAAAGCACGTGGCCACTGGACTCTAGAGCAGTGGAGACGCCTTCTCTGGACTGATGAATCACGCTAGTCCATCTGGCAATCTGATGGGACCAGTCTGGGTTTGGGGGTTGCCGGGAGAACGCTGCATTGTGCCGAGTGTGAAATTTGGAAGAATTATGGCGTAGGGTTGTTTTATCCAGGAGTTGGGCTTGGGTCCTTAGTTCCAGTGAAAGGAACTTTGAATGCTTCCAGGATACCAAAACATTTCGGACAATTCCATGCTCCTAACCTTGTGGGAACAGTTTGGGGCGAGCCCCTTCCTCTTCCAACATGACTGTGCACAAAGCAAGGTCCACAAAAACATGGGTGACTGTGGTAAGGCGTGGCCGGCAGACCGACAGCGAGGCGGGATCGAGGCTGAGATGGATGTCAGGTGCGTGGATCGCCCAGCTGGGCACAATTATATAATCTCCTCCCAGTGTGGAAAAGGGCGGCAAGGAAGGAAGGAGTTGGAGAACCAACAGTGGATGTAGCGCAGAAGAGAGAGAGAGCGAGAGGCAGACGAAGAGAAGAGGAGCTGAAAAGCGACCCGACCAGACTGTGTTTACTTGAAAAAATAAAGTCAAAACTGCTCGACCTCATGTCAGTGCTTGGTGGTCCATGGAACCCGGACAACAGCGAGAGTCCGTCACAATGACAGAGACTGGTGTGGATGGACTTGACTGGCCTGCACAGAGTCCTGACCTGAACCCCATAGAACACATTTGGGATGAATTAGAACGGAGACTGAGACCCAGTATGTGACCTCACCAATGCGCTTTTGAAAAAAAGGTGGACAATTCCTATAAACACACTCTGCAACCTTGTGGACAGCCTTCCCAGAAGAGCTGATGCTGTAATAGCTGCAAAAGGTGGAACAAAATCATAAAGAACCCTATGGGTTAGGAATGGGATGGCACTTTAAGTTCATATGTGAGTCCAGGCAGGCGGCCAAATACTTTTCAAAAACTAACTGACAAAAGAAATAGGCTGAAAATAAACACTCACTGCAGAAAATGCTTGAGCAGTTGTTCAAAATGTATTCTAGAACCTACCAACTGACTGGGGGAGTTCTGCATGGTCTTGCTGTGGTTCCTCTGTTTGAGGCTTCCCCCTCACCCTGCAGTCGTCTCTCCCGTGGTAAGTCTTCTTGCAGGTAACACAGAAGGCAAAGCCACAGACCGAGCAGAGCGCCACCCTGCTGGCTTCTTCTAGAATGACCGGCGATCCACAGGTGGTCCGTGGACAGTAACTCACATCTGAAGAAACACCACATGACACACACAAGTTACAACTTATAAGGCTGATATCATTCTGGAAGATGAACACATGAATTTTGTATATTGCTTGACCTTCCAGTTATTGTGCTAACAATGACTGAAGTAATGAGGAATAAAAGTTTATTGCATTTGTAATTTGTTTTCACATTAGTCGTATAGAGGTGGAACAAAACACTTTAAATATCGTGCAAAACTTCATTCAATTTAAGTTAGAATTTTAAACTAATGTTTGATACTGTATAAAAACATTACAAACATAGTGAAATATGTCAAAACCTTGGTATAATAGCGATGTATCATGTTTTACAGTTTTTAATACCCCAGATTTTCCAAAATGTTCCATTTAAGTTTTTGTCATCTTAAAACTCATTTGTATACTTTAGCCTTTAAATAGACCCTACATTTAGAGCAGTTGATGTGCCGTTTATTTTCTGTTTGGCCCCTCCGTGCAGATTCGGTGACCACAGATGAGGCGCTAGCTGTCCAAAGTCGGGACCCAGGGTGGACCACTCATCTGTGCATCAGTTGGGGACATCTCTACTCTGCTGACCTGTCTCCACTCAAGATGATCTCCTGCTGGCCTCACTATGGACTGGACTCTCACTATTATGTTATGTCCACTATGGACTGGACTCTCACTATTATGTTAGATCCACTATGGACTGGACTCTCACACTATTATGCTAGATCCACTATGGACTGGACTCTCACACTATTATGTTAGATCCACTATGGACTGGACTCTCACTATTATGTTAGATCCACTATGGACTGGACTCTCACACTATTATGTTAGATCCACTATGGACTGGACTCTCACACTATTATGTTAGATCCACTATGGACTGGACTCTCACACTATTATGCTAGATCCACTATGGACTGGACTCTCACACTATTATGTTAGATCCACTATGGACTGGACTCTCACTATTATGTTAGATCCACTATGGACTGGACTCTCACACTATTATGTTAGATCAACTATGGACTGGACTCTCACTATTAAGTTAGATCCACTATAGACTGGACTCTCACACTATTATGTTAGATCCACTATGGACTGGACTCTCACTTTTATGTCAGATCCACTATGGACTGGACTCTCACTATTATGTCAGATCCACTATGGACTGGACTCTCACTATTATGTTAGATCCACTATGGACTGGACTCTCACTATTATGTTAGATCCACTATGGACTGGACTCTCACTATTATGTTAGATCCACTATGGACTGGACTCTCACTATTATGTCAGATCCACTATGGACTGGGCTCTCACTATTATGTCAGATCCACTATGGACTGGACTCTCACTATTATGTTAGATCCACTATGGACTGGACTCACACTATTATGTTAGATCCACTATGGACTGGACTCTCACTATTATGTTAGATCCACTATGGACTGGACTCTCACTATTATGTTAGATCCACTATGGACTGGACTCTCACTATTATGTTAGATCCAATATGGACTGGACTCTCACACTATTATGTTAGATCCACTATGGACTGGACTTTCACTATTATGTTAGATCCACTATGGACTGATCTCTCATTATGTTAGATCCACTATGGACTAGACTCTCACTATTATGTTAGAACCACTATGGACTGGACTCTCACACTATTATGTTAGATCCACTATGGACTGGACTCTCACACTATTATGTTAGATCCACTATGGACTGGACTCTCACACTATTATGTTAGATCCACTATGGACTGGACTCTCACTATTATGTTAGATCCACTATGGACTGGACTCTCACACTATTATGTTAGATCCACTATGGACTGGACTCTCACACTATTATGTTAGATCCACTATGGACTGGCCTCTCACTATTATGTTAGATCCACTATGGACTGGACTCTCACTATTATGTTGGATCCACTATGGACTGGACTCTCACTATTATGTTAGATCCACTATGGACTGGACTCTCACACTATTATGTTAGATCCACTATGGACTGGACTCCCACACTATTATGTTAGATCCACTATGGACTGGACTCTCACTATTATGTTAGATCCACTATGGACTGGACTCTCACACTATTATGTTAGATCCACTATGGACTGGACTCTCACTATTATGTTAGATCCACTATGGACTGGACTCTCACACTATTAGAGTCTGTTGAAATAAAAAGTGTTTCTCTCCGTCCTGTCAGTGATTTTTGTCTTAATAATGATGTCACAAGCAGCCAGCGTCATCTCACAAGATCCTCGTGTGCCGAGAATGTCAAACAACTGAGGAAAGTGAAGTCTTGGTGAAGATTGATGATTGCTCTTTTTTTATGTCTATTTTTTAAAAGCCTGGCTTTCGATGGACTGACACACCCTCCGCGATCGACGTAATGCCCACCCTTGCTCTAGACCTGGATTTGGAGTATTCTTTGAATCCACACACCTGCCATACGGTCCAGAGTAGACTGCAGAAGAAGTCGGTCATAGCGGCTAAACAGTTCCTCCCCCACCAGACTCTCCACCTTCCAAATGAAAACAGAACATAATCAAATATGTCAGAGTGATACTTAAGAAACAAGGAAGTGATCTTACCTGGTCTGGTGTGGGCAAAGCTGAGCAGCCTGCCTGAGCGCAGGTGACGCCAAGGACGTTCCCTTCTGTTATCCGGAGCTTACAGAACTCAGCCAGACAGTCCTGGCAGAAGACATGGCCACAGTCTTGTATCCGCACACACTCGGAACCCAGGTAGCTCAGAAAACACACGGAGCAATCAAAAACGGTGCTTTGGAAAACCTTGTGTGTTTGAGCTGCATCGTGGACCAATATCTCAGACACTAGAGCTTGAACTGGAGTCAGGGGGAGATCAAAGACAGGTTGATCAGGAGCAGAAGCGTTTCTAGCTCCTTTTCTACATGCTTCTTCTTCGCCGAGCGGGATGGGAGAATCCTTACGGGATTTGCCGGACTCGGGAGCTACGTCTCCTCGAGAGTCTTCGTGACTATTATCCATCAGATTATCTGGGTGTTGACAAGGTTCGGCGTCTTTGGACCCTGAGGTGAGGCGGATTTGATTGGTTTCCGGGATGGAGGCGGAAATTGTGTCCTTGCTTTGGTACGGGCTGCTGCGTTCATTGGGGAGTTCCAGCAGAGACCGGATGTTGAGGAATCCGAGAGCATCCTCCCTTAGAAACTGCACCCAGGAGAAGAGCACCACCTCACCTCCGGTGGCTCGATAGAGATCAAAGAGCTGAGACCCCAAAGAAGCAAGCTGGAGAGATGCCGGAGAAATGGCTGACGTGGTCCATGTAAACAAATCCAAACACAGGTGTGTAATGCTGCTTACCTGGTTGTGTGTCAGCCAGACACAGCAGAGAGTAAAGGAGGGCGGGGATGAGGAGGGATAATCCTCCGGGAACTCAAAGTCCAGATGTATCGCTGGAAGGAATGATATCTCGTGCTGCGTCCGGGTGTCACCTGTGACAAAGCCAACATGACACATGTTCTTGGGAAATCTAAATCAGTTTCTTTTACCGAGTCTGCAAACCAAGAAACACAAGACCTGATCTTCATGTCCTCACATTGCCGGAAGTCAATGACACACTTTTGAATGAGTTCTTTGTTTACCTTCTCCGAGTGCCACCAGGAAGCCAGAGGGTGGTTCAGTCAACACTCTTATTTCCCCGGCAGCCCTAAGTCCGTGCCGGACAAACTCCTCTGAACTCAGAATGCTGTGAATAGCAAGTAGCTCGTTTTCTTGCTCCTCCAGATCCATACCTGCAGTGGACATGACTGGAAACACCTTGCAAAACCTCCTCCCTGCAACACATTTAGTCCAAAACAATAACAACAATGTTGCCTGCTGCAGTTGTCCGTCCCACCGGTGACTCATCAGTCTGATGCAAGAAGCAGGAAGTCTCAGCAAGTACTGGCAGCAGGACTGCCAAGTCTCGCATTCATGAGCCAGACTGGTGCCATTATCGAAACATGTTTGGATATTAGCTTTTGTTGTACAAACCCCGTTTCCATATGAGTTGGGAAATTGCGTTCGATGTAAATATAAACAGAATACAATGATTTGCAAATCCTTTTCAACCCATTTTCAGTTGAATATGCTACAAAGACAACATATTTGATGTTCAAACTCATTAACTCTATTTTTTTTTGCAAATAATAATTAACTTGGAATTTCATGGCTGCAACACGTGCCAAAGTAGTTGGGAAAGGGCATGTTCACCACTGTGTTACATCACCTTTTCTTTTAACAACACTCAATAAACGTTTGGGAACTGAGGAAACTAATTGTTGAAGCTTTGAAAGTGGAATTCTTTCCCATTCTTGTTTTATGTAGAGCTTCAGTCCTTCAACAGTCCGGGGTCTCCGCTGTTGTATTTTATGCACCTGGGGATAGGTTGATTGGCAACACTAAATTGGCCTTCGTGTGTGAATGTGAGTGTGAATGTTGTCCGTCTATCTGTGTTGGCCCTGTGATGAGGTGGCGACTTGTCCAGGGTGTACCCTGCCTTCCGCCTGATTGTAGCTGAGATAGGCGCCAGCGCCCCCCGCGACCCCGAAAGGGAATAAGTGGTAGAAAATGGATGGATGGATAATGCGCCACACATTTTCCATGGGAGACAGGTCTGGACTGCAGGCGGGCCAGGAAAGTACCCACACTCTTTTTTTTTACAAAGCCACACTGTTGTAACACGTGCTGAATGTGGCTTGGCATTGTCTTGCTGTAATAAGCAGGGGCGTCCATGAAAAAGATGGCAGCATATGTTGTTCCAAAACCTGTATGTACCTTTCAGCATTAATGGTGCCTTCACAGATGTGTAAGTTACCCATGCCTTGGGCACTAATGCACCCCCATACCATCACACATGCTGGCTTTTCAACTTTGCGTCGATAACAGTCTGGATGGTTCGCTTCCCCTTTGGTCCGGATGACACTCTGTTGAATATTTCCAAAAACAATTTGAAATGTGGACTCGTCAGACCACAGAACACTTTTCCACTTTGCATCAGTCCATTTTAGATGATCTCGGGCCCAGAGAAGCCGGCGGCGTTTCTGGATGTTGTTGATAAATGGCTTTCGCTTTGCATAGTAGAGCTTTAACTTGCACTAACAGATGTGGCGACGGATGGTATTTAGTGACAGTGGTTTTCTGAAGTGTTCCTGAGCCCATGTGGTGATATCCTTTAAAGATTGATGTCGGTTTTTGATACAGTGATACCACCTTTCCCAAACTTTTTTGTCACGTGTTGCTCATCAAATTCTAAAGTTAATGGTTATTTGCAAAAAATAATCATTGAACATCAAATATGTTGTCTTTGTAGCATATTCTTTCAGCATGTGCTGATAATTTAAATTTTCCTGAAGGAATAAATAAAGTACTATCTAATCTATCTAATCTAATCTAATCTAATCTATTCAACTGAATATGGGTTGAAAATGATTTACAAATCATTGTATTCCGTTTATATTTACATCTAACACAATTTCCCAACTCATATGGAAACAGGGTTTGTAGATGTCGAAAACAACGGGAGGCAGCGTGCAGGTAAAAATGTGTCTAATGCTTACATCAAAAATCAACAAAAGGTGAGTTCCCCCTTAGAAAAGGCCTTGAAGTTTAGGGAAGGCAATTACAGAACAAAACCAAAACTGAACTGGCTACAAAGCAAACAAAAACAGAATGCTGGACGACAGCAAAGACTTACTGTGGAGCAAAGACGGCGTCCACAATCTACATCCCAACATGACATGACAATCAACAATGTCCCCGCAAAGAAGGATTAAAAACAACCAAAATATTCTTGATTGCTAAAACAAAGTAGATGTGGGAAATATCACTCAAAGACATGAAACTGCTTTACAGGAAAATAACAAAAAAGAGAGAAAAAGCCACCAAAATAGGAGTGCAAGACAAGAACTAAAACACGACACACAGGAAAACAGATAAAAAACTCTAAATAAGCCCTGGCGTAATGTGACAGGTGGTGACAGTACACCTACTTTGAGACAAGAGCTATAGTCATGCATGCTTGCTTATGCTTTAAAGTCATACCCAACAATTACCACTTTTTACTCTCAACCGAGTTTCGTTTTTTAATGTTTTCTGCTGGTGGTGTGACTCCGCATTTTTTCAACGCAAAAAATATGCCTCGGCTCAAAAAAAGGTTGAAAAACCCCTGAGTTAGCTTCTACACACAATATCCGCTAACAGAGCCTCGCTACAGTCACAACTTGCTAGTGTGATAGCAAAATTACTTGAACTCGTTTTAATTGATGATGTTCTTTGAACGGGTCGCCAAAAGTTGTTTATTGGGCTCAGGAATGTGACACTTAGCAAGAGATCTATTATCTGATCAAGCTCTGTCTCCTGGGTCTTTGATGTAACATTTGGACTTTAGTTGACCTGGGCATATGTGTCATTTATTCTTGACCCCCAACAGAGCTAAATTGTTCCCCTTTCCTGAGTGACCCCCCTCCTTTTGGGCAAACGACACCCTCTCCTTCTTCACAGGACTTTGGGTATTCATTCCACTGGTGTACTGTATGTAAATGAGCATGGAGGGTGGGACTTCTGAGAATGTATAATTGTCATGTCAAATTCTAAAAGGGTTGTTAGAACAAGTTGGAACGAACGGATGTGTCGTTCTGGTTTGGTCTCGCTTTGCAAAGCTTTTTATTATTTGTTTGTTACTTTAATAAATCATTTTAAAGCTATTTGTAACTAAAGGATTGTCTTTAAGAAATACATATTATGACTACAATAATGATTATTCGGACCTGAAAGTGGTGCTTACAAAAATATTGTTTGTGGCAATAATGTAGAAATGTAGCTTACCACCGAGTAAATGAATGATGGGTTCTCAGTTTTTACTGTAAAGTGCTTGGAGTGTCTTGAAAAGCGGTAGATAATTATGTTCCATCATCCTGACAATGAGTGGACAATTGTGGTTTTTTTGCATAGCCCAGACCCCAAAACTGCGAATATGACCAAAAAAAACAACAAAAATGTATATTGATATTATTATAATAATAATAATAATACTAATAATAATAAGTATCTGTGTTGGCCTTGCAATGAAGTGGCGACTTGTCCTGGCTGTACCCCGCCTTCCGCCCGATTGTAGCTGAGATAGGCACCAGCGCCCCCCGCGACCCCAAAGGGAATAAGCGGTAGAAAATGGATGAATGGAATGATAATAATAATAATAAGAATAGATTTTATTTGTACAAAGCACATTACATTGAGTAAACAACCTCAAAGTACTAGTCTATTAAAAATAAATAAATACAAATAAAAACTAGAACAGCCAAATAGCTAGAACTAGTATGCATATATCTAAAAAAGGGCTTTTTTTTTAAAAAAGAAAAAAAAAAAGAAGGATTTTTAAGCCTTTTTTAAAAGCATTCACAGTCTGTGGTGCCCTCAGTTGGTCAAGGAGAGCGTTCCACAAACGGGGAGCATATATGGTATTATATGGTTACATGGGATCCAAACTCAAGATTGATTACTTAGTAATTGTCCAATTTGCTGTTATTACATTTAAAATTCAGTTTTGGAGCGCCGTAGGTAGAGTGGCCGTGCCGGCAACCTGAGGGTTTTTGGTTCGACCCCCACCTTCTACCGACCGAGTCACGTCCGTAGTGTCCTTGAGCAAGACACATCACCCTTGCTCCGGATGGGTTGTGGATGGGAATGCGTGTGTGAATTGGTGAATGTGGAATTAGTAAGCGCTATACAAGTATAACCCTTCTACCATTTAAATCACACACCTGCCATACGGTCCAGAGTCGACTGCAGAAGAAGTCGGTCATAGCGGCTAAACAGTTCCTCCCCCACCAGACTCTCCACCTTCCAAATGAAAATAGAAGATAATCAAATATGTCCGAGTGATACTTAAGAAATAAGGAAGGGATCTTACTTGGTCAGGTGCGGGGGAAACTCAGCCAGACAGGCCTGGCAGAAGACATGGCCACAGTCTTGTATCCGTACACACTCGGAACCCAGGTAGCTCAGAAAACACACGGAGCAATCAAAAACGGTGCTTTGGAAAACCTTGTGTGTTTGAGCTGCATCGTGGACCAATATCTCAGACATTAGAGCTTGTCTTGCAGTCGGGGGAAATCAAACACCGGTTGGTTGGGAGCAGAAACGTTTCCAGCTCCTTTCCCACATGCTTTTTCTTCACCGAGCGGGATGGAAGAATCCTTACGGGAGTTGCAGTACTCGGGGGCTACGGCTCCTCGAGAGTCTTCATGACTACTGTCCATCAAATTATCGGAAAGGTGACTACGTTCGGCGTCTGTGGACCCTGAGGTGAGGTGATTTGATTGACATAAGAGCTTGAACTGGAGTCAGGGGGAGATCAAAGACAGGTTGATCGGGAGCAGAAGCGTTTCCAGCTCCTTTTCCACATGCTTCTTCTTCGCCGAGCGGGATGGAAGAATCCTTACCGGATTTGCCGGACTCGGGAGTTACGTCTCCTCGAGAGTCTTCGTGACTATTGTCCATCAGATTATCTGGGTGTTGACAAGGTTCGGCGTCTTTGGACCCTGAGGTGAGGTGATTTGATTGGTTTCCGGGATAGAGGCGGAAATTGTTTCCTTGCTTTGGTACGGGCTGCTGCGTTCATTGGGGAGTTCCAGCAGAGACCGGATGTTGAGGAATCCGAGAGCATCCTCCCTTAGAAACTGCACCCAGGAGAAGAGCACCACCTCACCTCCGGTGGCTCGATAGAGATCAATGAGCTGAGACCCCAAAGAAGCAAGCTGGAGAGATGCAGGAGAAGTGGCTGACGTGGTCCATGTAAACAAATCCAAACACAGGTGTGTAATGCTGCTCACCTGGTTGTGTGTCAGCCAGACACAGCAGAGAGTAAAGGAGGGCGGGGATGAGGAGGGATAATCCTCCGGGAACTCAAAGTCCAGATGTATCGCTGGAAGGAATGATATCTCGTGCTGCGTCCGGGTGTCACCTGTGACAAAGCCAACATGACACATGTTCTTGGGAAATCTAAATCAGTTTCTTTTACTGAGTCTGCAAACCAAGAAACACAAGACCTGATCTTCATGTCCTCACATTGCCGGAAGTCAATGACACACTTTTGAATGAGTTCTTTGTTTACCTTCTCCGAGTGCCACCAGGAAGCCAGAGGGTAGTTCAGTCAACACTCTTATTTCCCCGGCAGTCCTAAGTCCGTGCCGGACAAACTCCTCTGAACTCAGAATGCTGTGAATAGCAAGTAGCTCGTTTTCTTGCTCCTCCAGATCCATACCTGCAGTGGACATGACTAGAAACACCTTGCAAAACCTCCTCTCTGCAACACATTTAGTCCACAACAACAACAACGTTGCCTGCTCCAGTTGTCCTCCCCACCGGTGACTCATCAGTCTGATCAAGAAGCAGGAAGTCTCAGCAAGTACTGGCAATGACTTCAAGTAATAAATTTGGTGCAATTAACACAACATTTTCATATTTGTTGAAAAACAAGAGAATCATAGAATCACACATTCATATTCCAAGTTTCATTATCTGTATAAAAACAAAAGACACCATTTCCTTGTCTCAATGTTTTAAAGTGCACCTCCTGCCATGCCACTCCTGTAACTGGCTTTATACACCCAGAAAATCTCATTAAACCAGAACCTGATCAGATTTGTTAGTTTATAAAAAGGTGATTTGAGCATCTTGTCAGGTTGCCACCCGAAAGCCTCCCTTCTGGAAGTTTTTAGGGGCACGTCCGACCAGTAAGTGAAGAAGGAGCAAAGCTCTCAATTTACCGGTCGATCTACGTTCCCATCCTCACCAATGGTCATGAGCTTTGGGTTATGACCGAAAGGACAAGATCACGGGTACAAGCGGCCGAAATGAGTTTCCTCCGCCGGGTGGCGGGTCTCTCCCTTAGAGATAGTGTGAGAAGCTTTGCCATCCGGGAGGAACTCAAAGTAAAGCTGCTTCCAGGGGGGATCCTGAGGCGTTCTCAGGCCAGCCGGGAGACACGGTCTTCCCAACGTGTCCTGGGTCTTCCCCGTGGCCTCCTAGTGGTCGGACATGCCCTAGGGAGGCGTTTGGGTGGCATCCTGACCAGATGCCCGAACCACCTCATCTGGCTCCTCTCCATGTGGAGGAGCAGCGGCTTTACTTTGAGTTCCTCCCGGATGACAGAGCTTCTCACCCTATCTCTAAGGGAGAGACCCGCCACCCGGCGAAGGAAACTCATTTCGGTCGCTTGTACCCATGATCTTGTCCTTTTCGGTCATAAACCAAAGCTCATGACCATAGGTGAGGATGGGAACGTAGATCGACCAGTAAATTGGGATTTTTGCCTTCACCACAACGGATCGATACAGTGTCAGCATTACTGAAGACGCCGCACCGATCCGCCTGTCGAGCTCACCATCCACTCTTCCCCCACTCGTGAACAAGACTCCTAGTTACTTGAACTCCTCCACTCCTCCCCAACCTGGAGATGGCACTCCACCATCATGGACTTGGACTTGGAGGTGCTGATTCTCATCCGAGTCGCTTCACACTCGACTGCGAACCGATTCAGTGACAGCAGAGGATCCTGGCCAGATGAAGCCATCAGGACCACATCATCTGCAAAAAGCAGAAACCTAATCCTGCAGCCACCAAACCGGATCCCCTCAACGCCCTGACTGCGCCTAGAAATTCTGTCCATAAAAGTTCTGAACAGAATGGGTGACAAAGTGCAGCCTTGGCAGAGTCCAACCCTCACTGGATACGGGTCCCACTTACTGCCGCGGCAATGCGGACCAAGCTCTGACACTGATCATACAGGGAGTGGACCGCCACAATCAGACAGTCCGATACTCCCCACAGGACTTCCCGGGTTACACGGCTGAATGCCTTCTCCAAGTCCACAAAACACATGTAGACTGGTTGGGCAAACTCCCATGAACCCTCAAGAACCCTGCGGAGAGTATAGAGCTGGTCCACAGTTCCACGACCAGGACAAATTTATAAACTCAATTCTAACTAGGGCTGTCAAAAACACAGAAATTATTTTGACTGCATGCAACTTTACCTTAACTGCGGTTGCTGAGCTGTGGTTGTCTGGTTAGTGATCAGGTCAATGCCGGCATTAGTAAGCAAAGATGAAAGACGAGACTCTGACGGGTGCGCTTGCTGAAAAATGTATCTTCAAAACAGACCCTGACTCGACTTTAAATAAAACTCTGAGCAAGTTCTGAGCAAATAAAGTACGTACACTTAAGTAAAACAGCTTAAAAACGTTCCTGGATGACATTCTGCATTTAAGTCCAGATTTTGGGGTCTTTTTTAAGTTGATTTCAATTATGCAAGCCAGTAATAACCTGTGATTAGTCATGAATAATCCAAATTCAAAAGTGGGATTAATCTAAATAAAATACACTATATTGCCAAAAGTATTTGCCCACCCATTCCAATTGATGAGAATCAGGTGTGCTAATCACTTGGCCCGGTGTATCAAATCAAGCACTTAGGCATGGAGACTGTTTCTACAAACATTTGTGAAAGATTGGGCCGCTTTCAGTGATTTCCAGCGTGGAACTGTCATAGGATGCCACCTGTGCAACAAATCCTGTCGTGAAATTTCCTCGCTCCTAAATATTCCAAAGTCAACTTTGGAACGCTGGGTGCGTTTTGGACACGTTGGAGACTGTTTCTACAAACATTTGTGAAAGAATGGGATGCTCTCAGATTGAGAATTATATTTATATAGCGCTTTTTCTCTAGTGACTCAAAGCGCTTTACATAGTGAAACCCAATATCTAAGTTACATTCCAACCAGTGTGGATGGCACTGGGAGCAGGTGGGTAAAGTGTCTTGCCCAAGGACACAACGGCAATGACTAGGATGGCACAAGCGGGAATCGAACCTGCAACCCTCAAGTTGCTGGCACGGCCACTCTACCAACCGAGCTAAACCGCCCCAGCGTGGAACTGTCATAGGATGCCAGCTGTGCAACAAATCCAGTCGTGAAATTTCCTTGCTCCTAAATATTCCAAAATCAACGTTATTACAAGAAAAGTGAAGAGTTTGGGAACAACAGCAACTCAGCCACCAAGTGGTAGGCCACGTAAGCTGACAGAGAGGGGTCGGCGGATGCTGAAAACGCATAGTGCAAAGACTTTCTGCACAGTCAGTTGCTACAGACCTCCAAACCTTCCAATTAGCCCACGTACAGTACGCAGAGAGCTTCATGGAATGGGTTTCCATGGCCGAGCAGCTGCATCTAAGCCATACATCACCAAGTCCAATGCAAAGTGTGGGATGCAGTGGTGTAAAGAACGTCGCCACTGGACTCTAGAGCAGTGGAGACGCCTTCTCTGGAGTGATGATTCACGCTTTTTCATCTGGCACTCTGATGGACCAGTCCGCGTTTGGAGGTTGCCGGGAGAACGCTACATGTCGGACTGCATTGTGCCGAGTGTGAAATTTGGTGGAGGAGGAATTATGGTGTAAGGTTTTTTTCAGGAGTTGGGCTTGGCCCCTTAGTTGCAGTGAAAGGAACTTTGAAGGCTCCAGTATACCAAAACATTGTGGGCAATTTCATGCTCCCAACCTTGTGGGAACAGTTTGGAGCGGGCCCCTTCCTCTTCCAACATGACTGTGCACCAGTGCACAAATCAAGGTCCATAAAGACATGAATGACAGAGTCTGGTGTGGATGAACTTGACTGGCATGCACAGAGTCCTGACTCTTAAAATATTTGTTTCTAAACTATCACAAAAAACTTTGTATTACATTGTGTTCCTGACAAGAACACACAAGGCTGTGTTTGAAACCTTCCTAGAAGAATGCTCGTAAAACTCCATCGGGACTTCAAAGCGGACAGATGGCAGGATCTGCCCAACTTCCAGAGGAACTGTTTTTGAAGTATTTTATGGGACTCTCTTTGAACTATTTGACAAACTCTCTTTGAACTGTTCGGTAACCGAGGGCAAAGCTGTTTACGACCCACTTCCCTCAGGAAACAGCTGTGGGAAAGGGGTGGGAGGAAGTCAAATAAAGGAGTACGATCTTTTGGCAGAGCGTGGTGCAGGACTGTACAGAGAGTACAGTGGCCATGTCTCTCCTCAGATCTGAGTCCAAATTTAATTCTGTCTCTGTTTGGTTCTTTCCTTCATGTCTTGTTTAATAGATGTCATCAGTGTTTGAACCTGACACTGACCTGAACCCGTAAGAACATCTTTGGGATGAATTAGGACGGAGAC
This sequence comes from Nerophis ophidion, assembly GCF_033978795.1. Taxonomy (NCBI): domain Eukaryota; kingdom Metazoa; phylum Chordata; class Actinopteri; order Syngnathiformes; family Syngnathidae; genus Nerophis; species Nerophis ophidion. The sequence continues at coordinate 42,038,894 of NC_084632.1, forward strand.
TGATACCCAGGCCTTCTCCACCAACCTCACCAGAATGGTGAAAAATTCCTATAAACACACTCCGCAACCTTGTGGACAGCCTTCCCAGAAGAGTTGAAGCTGTAATAACTGCAAAAGGTGGACTGGCACCATACTGAACCCTGTGGGTTAGGACTGGGATGGCAGTTCAAGTTCATATGTGAGTCAAGGCGGGTGGCCAAACACTTTTGGCAATGTAGTGTATAAATGATTTGACAGAAGTAATTTAAACATGACTGCTTAAGTCCGTGTGAGTCCCAAAACAGAAAAAAAGTGCAAATCGTTTTTATAGACTTAACACAGCACCGTTCAAAACTGGTAACACAGTAAACGTTGATCAACTGGCAGCTTCATCGGCGTATTCCTTACATACCGTATTTCCTTGAATTGCCTGCCGCCGAGGCGCTAATTATTTTAAAACCTCTTCTCACTGCGGCGCTTACCAAAGGCATGCGGTAAATTTAAGCCTGCGCTTATAAATTTGAGTGTGATGTAAGGATACCAACATGAAAAGCACATTTAATTAAAAAAAACCTTATTATGGTCTTACCTTTACTTATAAATGAAGTCCATCCGCAGCTCCTTCTGATCAAAAGCATGGATAACTTGTCTATAGAAGTCTTCCTTATCTTTCCTCAGTTTTAAAAGTCTCTCTGTCTTCAATCAATGTTTATTTATATAGCCCTAAATCGCAAATGTTTCAAAGGACTGTACAAACCGTTACGACTACGACATCCTCGGAAGAACCCACAAAAGTTCTTGATGGAGATCTTCCTTTATTACCTCCTGCTTCGATTAAAAGTCCAGTTTAGAATGTTTTTACAAGTCTTCCTTATCTTTCTTCAGTTTTAAAAGTCTGTCTTCAATCAATCAATCAATGTTTATTTATATAGCCCTAAATCACCAATGTCTCAAAGGACTGTACAAACCATTACGACTACGACATCCTCGGAAGAACCCACAAAAGGTATTGATGGAGATCTTCCTTTATTACCTCCAGTTTCGATTAAAAGTCCAGTTTAGAAAACGGTTTTATTTTAGATATGTAATCCTCCATGTTAAAAATGCAAGCGAGAGGAAAAAATAAACGATGGCTGCTTGTTGTCACTTCTTCTGCAGCCGAGTAGTCGCAAGAAGGATCACTAGCGCCCTCTACCACCAGGAGGCGGGAGTCATTTAATGACTCATATTTGACACACGCAGCTACGGTATATTAATAAAACATAGCTGCTTACTGTTCTTTTTAGCATATTCAATAGCTTGGACCTTAAATCCTACTGAATAGCTCTTAATCTTCTTCCCTTTATGCGATTTCAAATGATTGAAACCAGCCTCCTCCATTTTGAAAATGATGACTCAAGTGTCACTCGTGACGTGACGAGTTTGACCCGGTGGAAATTCTAGACATGCGCTAATAAAAATAATATTTTGCGAAACGAGTTTGACCTGGCAGTAATTCTAGGCAGGCGCATACTATATACCCGGCGGCAATTCAAGGAAATACGGTATATCCTCATTTCTTACCACACAATCCCAAATGTGTCCTTTCGTTCCCGAAAGCCTTGACACTTTTTCTCCGTACTTCATCTTGCGCATGCCTTTTTTGTCTTCCCAGTTTTGTGAAGACATGTAGATGAACTTTCCCTGTCCTAAAGAAGAGTCGCCGCGACTACACACACTTCCCCCGAGAAAGTCTATTCCAGAGTCTCCCGGACACACTCCTCCTTGTGTCCTTTATTCCAGGCTTTCAGCTTGCAGTGCGTGGAGCAGTAAAGCACCTTGTGGCAGCGAGTGCAAGCGGTCAGCGTCACAGCTGCCGAGCGACCGCAATGGTAACAGAACTTAAAGGGTTTCCTGGAAAAACGAATGAAGTTAGATATGCGCCGTCTTGAAATGTATTTACGTGTTACCTTTGTTTGGCCGCCGTGGGAGATTTGTTGTCACTGGAAACGATTGCACCTTCACCTATGAGGAGAGACGTCTCTTTGAATGCGGAATGGTACACACGATCGTGGTTGATGACATACTTGCCAACCCTCCCAAATTTTCCGAGAGATTCCCGAATTTCAGTGCCTCTCCTAGGACAACCATTCTTCCGAATTCCTCCCAATTTCCAGCCGGACAACAGGCACGCCCCCTCCAGGTCCATGCGGACCTGAGTGAGGACAGCCTGTCGTCATGTCCGCTTTTTCCTCCAACGGCCCAGTCACGTTATGACATCTACGGCTTTTGGAGAGTGCACAACTGCGCACACCACAAGGAGACGAAGCAGAAGAACGAAGAAGAGACAGTCATGGCGATGACCAGTGACCGAGAATAGAACGAGGATGGATAATTCAACCCTAAACTCACTGCTTTCCTGCAAATTAAATTTGACGGATGCTGCCCATACCTATGCTCCCTCAAAGGCTGTGCTACTGGCTGCAAGCCATTGCACTTTCAAATACAACAATGAGTAGAGGAGTGTTATGTGTGTGTATAACTCTAATAAATGAACACTGAAATTCAAGTATTTGTTTGTTTTATATATATATATATATATTAGGGGTGAAACGGTACATGTATTTGTATTGAACCGTTTCGGTATGGGGGTTCCGGTTCGGTTCAGAGGTGTACCGAACGAGTTCCCACACGAACATATGAAGTAGTCGCCTAAGCTGAAGTCTTAACAAGCTGCTCCGCTCCGTTCTGCCTCTGTCCTACACAGCACCCAGCATTGCCCCTCCCCCACACACAACCAATTGATTGGTTACATATATAGCGGTAACAGCCAATCAGCAGTGCGTATTCAGAGCGGTAACAACCAACCTGCGGTAGACTGCGCTTCAGCGTGGAGCAGATAGGTGTTTAGCAGGTGAGCAGCGGACTCTCCCCAAATTATAATAAACACCCCCCAGTCAACGTTCTAGTTGACGTTCTAGAAACAAACTGCAGCTCAGCTCGCTCGGAGTCCTGGCTTGAGGTGAAGGATAATGAACTTTTAGCGTAACAATAGCTCGTTGTGCGATGTGTGTGTATGCTAGTGATATAATAATGTAAGTGCATCATAAAGCCGACATGAACTCCATGGTGTTCAGGGATGAATAGTCTCTCCTATTGCTATTGTACTATTTTTTCAGCTATAGTTACTTTATTTATTAGTAATGTAGCAACTTAGTTTGAAGGGCAGGGTCCCTGCTATCACATTTTGACAAAAATATAACATTTACATAATAAAAATCAAATACAGGCTTCCCAAATGCTGTAATAAATTAAGCATGATGAGTTGACTTGAAACTGTTTGTAGAAGAAAGATTTTGTTATTTTATTTAATCGGAGCAAAAAGTTGAGGCCGAATTATTATAGTTTTCCCAATGTTAAAAGGATAAAGCCATCGTTTACAAATTTGGTAAATAAATAACCCAAAAATTAATATTTTGTTGTTTTCTTAGTGTACCAAAAATGAACCGAACCATGACCTCCAAACCGAGGTATGTACCGAACCGACATTTTTGAGTACCGTTACACCCCTAATATACAGTATAGAGCTAGAATTCACTGAAAGTTAAGTATTTCTTTTATATATATATATATATATATATATGTATATATATATGTATATATATATATATATATATATATATATATATATATATATATATATATATATATATATATATATATGAGTGTGAATGTTGTCTGTCTATCTGTGTTGGCCCTGCGATGAGGTGGCGACTTGTCCAGGGTGTACCCCGCCTTCCGCCCGATTGTAGCTGAGATAGGCGCCAGCGCCCCCCGCGACCCCAAAAGGGAATAAGCGGTAGAAAATGGATGGATGGATATATATATATATATATATATATATATACCTATATATATATGTATATACAGTATATATATGTGTAAGAAATACTTGAATTTCAGTGATATGTAGCTATAAATATACTCCTACCCCCTTAACCCCGCCCCGTCCGCCCCTCCCCCCCAGACCCCGCCAACCTCAGACCCCCCCGTTCTCCTGAATTTGGAGGTCTCAAGGTTGGCAAGTATTATCGAATATGAAAACAGACAAAAACCTGTAAACTTAGTCTGCAAAATGCGCTTTTCTTTCTCAATTTGCTCTCTCTCTCTCTGGACCGCAGTGTGTCTCAGCAGATCTCCCATGATGCTCAGCAGGTGGCGACGCGTTTTGAACGTTTCTCTCTCCCCCATGTTGAGGGTGTGGAAGGGTGTGTTGGCGATACGCAGGTCCTGGGCAGGAGTATTGCAAACAACTGTTAGGCCTTGTACAGTAGGTCAACAAAACATACGGTCAGAAGTTTACCTACTCATCATGGGCTTGAATGTCTATAATTTTAGGCTAAGTTATAGGACTAAGGTTTAATTAGAGGAAAAAGCGTACAGTTAGCTAAAAAGTTAACACTTAAATGTTAGCGTGCTAGCATGCTACGCTTAAGTTAGCACGCTAACACGTAACAAGCGTCCCATACCAAGTTATATGACTCTGTAAACGTTTGGAAAAAATCAGCGCAAAAAAAGCTACCATCGGTGCAAAAGAGACATTTCTGACGGTATAGCATATGTGGGGGTCCGTTGGCCGTTTGGTTTCATAGTGAAGGTAAGAAAAATGTATTGAATTTATGGAATATTTTTCTTTCTTTCTGGGATTTAAAAAGGAATATACTCTTGCATCTAAAATCCCCTACGTAACCCCCAATGTCCTCCAATAAACACGCACGGTTGGTCTATTCGTGTATTTTAGTGAAGTCATTTACAAAAGGTAAACCCGGTAGGCTACTCGCTACAACTACTACTCTCACTGGCACTCATCGAGGGGCGGACGCTCCCCTTTCCTCCCCCTTATCTACCCTGCTTGCTTCTTTGTCTCGTCTTGTCTTAACTTTCCTTTTGCACTGCTCTCCAAATCTAAACATTGGAACTATTTAACCGGCCTCAACAAAATTGACAAGATCACTCGCATACAAAACATTCTAACTTGGATTGTTTCCCTGACTTGGAGACTCTCCCGAAGGACAGTGCAGCGAAGACACAACAAACTTCCTTCTTGTCTCTCCGCCTGAATAGCTGCAGCCCGGCACTGTAGCCCCCCCCACTCCCTCCCTTCTGTTGCAAGTCTTGAGATGTATGTTGTACGAGACAAACATTGAGCTATAGTACATGGAAAAATTAGGTACATGCTGCACAATTCTGCTGATGATGTATTATATCTTTACAACAGTGAAGACACACCACATACATGAAATGTAAAGTAGTCCGTGTCTAACCGCTGTAACACACCCTAAGTCTGGACCCATCCTCTCATCCTATGGAATTAGTGCAATTTCACTTTAGAATGGTAAAAAATGGGGGCCGCCTACATGAATTCTGACGAATGAATCCACATTCGTGATTGATCACATTAGAACGTTTGACCATTTCACTGCCGTTGTGCAATAACAAATATACCTGATTAAAAGAGTGGTGTGCAAAGTCGACTGCGGTCCCCTTGACATCGCCGACAATGACCGGCATCAACATGTCCGCACCGGCCTTTTCCAGCATGTCCAACTGAAATAAAGACAATACAAACACAGAACTCTGTCCCTATTTTTAAAAACTTGAAAGTCGAAAAAGCCTTTCATTGGCATTTCTGGAGTAATACAGAAAAAAGAACGATAATATTAATACATCATAAACAGAACATGAAGCAAAAAAAGAAGTTTGACTACTTAAAGGGGTCATATTATGATTTTTTTTCTACATTTAAAATACTTCTTTGTGGTCTAAATAACATAGATGATGTTTTACAGACCATATTCAAGCCGCTTTCTGACATTCGCACCGTTTTGTGGGCGGTCTTGTAGATTTTTGCGTTTCAATCAAGTCTACCGAGTCTGACAGACATAAGTACTATACGTTATTTTGTTTTAGAAATGGCAACAGTGGAGGATGTATGTCCATGTACGAGCCAGTCTGCCCCACAACAAGAGGACGGAGAAAAATAAGGAACCTCTTGACTCCAGCATTGGACTAGAACGGCAGATTCACACGAATACCTATTTGGAACCATGATCGCGGGGTAACTGCTGACTGGGCTGGGCATTGCTCTGGTGTATCGTTAAATTCGTAAGACGATGGCAGCCACTTAAGGAGCCCAAAGGCTTTTTGTCGCAATGGAAGGATTGGGTCGGGCTGTGGGTTCACAGTCTGGGGCGATTTCTGAACTGAATCGCAAGATGTATCACATCATGGAGAAGCTTGTTGAAAGGGAATAATTGGATATTAGAGCCAACATGGACGAATAGAACAGACAAACCATTGTATTGTCTGCTCGCGGAAAAAAAAAATCCTAATCTATGATTTGACTCCTTCGAATGGCCTTGACGCTGCAACAACAGGAGTAGGCTGTTTTGTGAACATCCCGGAGGCTGTTCGTCGCAATGGAAGGATTGGGTCGGGCTGTGGGTTCACAGTCTGGGGCGATTTCTGAACTGAATCGCAAGATGTATCACATCATGGAGAAGCTTGTTGAAAGGGAAAAATTGGATATTAGAGCCAACATGGACGAATAGAACAGACAAGCCATTGTAATGTCTGCTCGCGGAAAAAAAATCCTAATCTATGATTTGACTCCCTCGAATGGCCTTGACGCTGCAACAACAGGAGCAGGCTGTTTTGTAAACATCCCGGAGGCTGTTCGTTGAACTAGAAGGATTGGGTCGGGCTGTGGGATCACAGTCTGGGGCGATTTCTGAACTGCATCGCAAGATGGATCACATCATGGAGAATCTTGTTGAAAAGGAAAAATGGGATATTAGAGCCAACATGGACAAATAGAACAGACAAGCCATTGTATTGTCTGCTCGCGGGAAAAAAATAATCTTAATCTACGATTTGACTCCCTCGAATGGCCTTGACGCTGCAACAACAGGAGCAGGCTGTTCTGTAAACATTCCGGAGGCTGTTCGTCGCAATGGAAGGATTGGGTCGGGCTGTGGGATCACAGTCTGGGCCGATTTCTGAACTAAATCGCAAGATGGATCACATCATGGAGAAGCTTGTTGAAAAGGAAAAATGGGATATTAGAGCCAACATGGACAAATAGAACAGACAAGCCATTGTATTGTCTGCTCGCGGGAAAAAAATAATCTTAATCTACGATTTGACTCCCTCGAATGGCCTTGACGCTGCAACAACAGGAGCAGGCTGTTCTGTAAACATACCGGAGGCTGTTCGTCGCAATGGAAGAATTGGGTCGGGCTGTGGGATCACAGTCTGGGGCGAATTCTGAACTGAATCGCAAGATGTATCACATCATGGAGAAGCTTGTTGAAAGGGAATAATTGGATATTAGAGCCAACATGGACGAATAGAACAGACAAGCCATTGTATTGTCTGTTCGCGGGGAAAAAAAAAATCCTAATCTACGATTTGACTCCCTCAAATGGCCTTGACGCTGCAACAACAGGAGCAGGCTGTTCTGTCAACATACTGAAGGCTGTTCGTCGCAATGGAAGGATTGGGTCGGGCTGTGGGATCACAGTCTGGGGCGATTTCTGAACTGCATCGCAAGATGGATCACATCATGGAGAAGCTTGTTGAAAGGGAAAATTTGGATATTAGAGCCAACATGGACGAATAGAACAGACAAGCCATTGTATTGTCTGTTCGCGGGGGGAAAAAAAATCCTAATCTACGATTTGACTCCCTCGAATGGCCTTAAAACTGCAACAACAGGAGCAGGGTGTTCTGTAAACATTCCGGAGGCTGTTCGTCGCAATGGAAGGATTGGGTCGGGCTGTGGGATCACAGTCTGGGGCAATTTCTGAACTAAATCGCAATATGTATCACATCATGGAGAAGCTTGTTGAAAGGGAAAAATTGGATATTAGAGCCAACATGGACAAATAGAACAGACAAGCCATTGTATTGTCTGTTCGGGGGAAAAAAAATAATCTTAATCTACGATTTGACTCCCTCGAATGGCCTTAAAGCTGCAACAACAGGAGCAGGCTGTTTTGTGAACATCCCGGAGGCTGTTCGTCGCAATGGAAGGATTGGGTCGGGCTGTGGGATCACAGTCCGGGGCGATTTCTGAACTGAATCGCAAGATGTATCACATCATGGAGAAGCTTGTTGAAAGGGAAAAATTGGATATTAGAGCCAACATGGACGAATAGAACAGACAAGCCATTGTATTGTCTGTTCGCGGGGAAAAAAAAAATCCTAATCTACGATTTGACTCCCTCGAATGGCCTTGACGCTGCAACAACAGGAGCAGGGTGTTTTGTGAACATCCCGGAGGCTGTTCGTCGCAATGGAAAGATTGGGTCGGGCTGTGGGTTCACAGTCCGGGGCGATTTCTGAACTGAATCGCAAGATGTATCACATCATGGAGAAGCTTGTTGACAGGGAAAAATTGGATATTAGAGCCAACATGGACAAATTGAACAGACAAGCCATTGTATTGTCTGTTCGCGGAAAAAAAATAAATCCTAATCTACGATGTGACTCCCTCAAATGGCCTTGACGCTGCAACAACAGGAGCAGGCTGTTCTGTCAACATACCGAAGGCTGTTCGTCGCAATGGAAGGATTGGGTCGGGCTGTGGGATCACAGTCTGGGCCGATTTCTGAACTGAATCGCAAGATGTATCACATCATGGAGAAGGTTGTTGAAAGGGAAAAATTGGATATGAGAGCCAACATGGACCAATAGAACAAACAAGCCATTGTATTGTCTGCTCGCGGGAAAAAAAAAATCCTAATCTACGATTTGACTCCCTCGAATGGCCTTGACGCTGCAACAACAGGAGTAGGCTGTTTTGTAAACATCCCGGAGGCTGTTCGTTGAACTAGAAGGATTGGGTCGGGCTGTGGGATCACAGTCTGGGGCGAATTCTGAACTGCATCGCAAGATGGATCACATCATGGAGAAACTTGTTGAAAGGGAAAAATTGGATATGAGAGCCAACATGGACGAATAGAACAGTCTGCTCGCGGGAAAAAAAAAAAATCTTAATCTACGATTTGACTCCCTCGAATGGCCTTGACGCTGCAACAACAGGAGCAGGGTGTTCTGTAAACATCCCGGAGGACTCTCAAAGATGACCGCTTTTGACCTCCCTCCCTCCTCAACGACACTTGGAAGTCGAACTTTGCTTGCAATGCATGCAGAACGTCCCCGGGCCTATGGACACAACACCACTACACCCAAAGACAATGGGCATATACACAAACACATACCCCACCCAACGCCTTCACCACTACTTGATCCCCCTTCGGGGTGATGGAAGGCTGAGTAGCGCTTTATGGCAGCAGGCCGGCCTCCAGGGCCTCAACTACCGCCGAATATCAGTCAAAGGCTGGACCCTCGGGAGGGGGTCCAGACTGAGTCCAAGGGAAAAAACCTCATGTGGGATACAGCAAATTAGGTTTTTTCCCTTGGACTCAATCTGGACCCCCTCCCGAGGGTCCAGCCTTTGACTGATATTTTTTACTCTTCCCCCCTTTCCCAATATCACCTTTTTCCCACCTTTTTAAAGGAGCGCCGTAAGTGGCTGATCCTTTGGCGGTCCTGTCTTGTCTCCCTGTAACGTACGTCTTCTCTTAGTGGGAATGTGCCGAAAATGTAATTTCAGAATGAAAGAATGGACAATAGTAAAGCATCCATACCTTTGGGTAAATTTCTACCATATATGGAGATATCCATGACGTCACAGCCAGGAAAGAAGACATTCGGCTCGTTTGAAAGAAGTACGAAGGATGGCAAGATTATTTTTTATAAATATCTCCGCAATGCCGGCAGGGTTTGATTTGAAATTGGCAGGACTTATGCAGATCCCAAGTAAACAAATAGGTAAGAAAAGTTGGTTTTGCATAATAGGTCCCCTTTAAATAATAAACTCCAGAAATAAATGGAGTGTGTGGGGAAATACCAGTTTTACTCTTTTGTCATCGAGATCGTAGCTGAAGTTACTCAGGGCACAAAGAGCATTGCCCACTCCACGACTCAAAGGAATGTTAGGATCTGCACCTCCTCTCAAAAGCTCCTCCACTGCCTAGAAGAGAAAACACCAGTTTAATAATTCAGGATTGAGTTTTAGTAGCAGCAGGAAGATTACCGCATTTCATTGAATTGCCGCCGGGGCGCTAATTAATTTAAAACCTCTTCTCACTCCGGCGTTTATCAAAGGAGTGCGGTAAATTTAGGCCTGCGCTTAAAAATTTGAGTGTGATGTAAGGATACCATCATGAAACGCACATTTAATAAAAAAAAACATTATTATTGTCTTACCTTTACTTATTAAGGAAGTCCATGCGCAGCTCCTTCTGATCCAAAGCATCGATAACTTGTTTATAGAAGTCTTCCTTATCTTTCTTCAGTTTTAAAAGTCTCTGTCTCGATGGATATCTTCCTTTATTACCTCCTGCTTCGATTGAAAGTCCAGTTTAGAAAACGGTTTTATTTTAGATATGTAATCCTCCATGTTAAAAGTGCAAGCGAGAGGAAAAAATAAACGATCGCTGCTTGTTGTCACTTCTTCTGCAGCCGAGTAGTCGCAAGAAGGATCACTAGCGCCCTCTACCACCAGGAGGCGGGAGTCATTTAATTACTCATATTTGACAGACGCAGCTACGGTATATTAATAAAACATAGCTGCTCACTGTTCTTTTTAACATATTCAATAGCTTGGACCTTAAATCCTACTGAATAGCTCTTAATCTTCTTCCCTTTATGCGATTTCAAATGATTGAAATCAGCCTCCTCCATTTTGAAAATGATGACAGGTGAAGTGTCACTCGTGACGTGACGAGTTTGACCCGGTGGAAATTCTAGGCATATGCTAATTATTTGGCGAAAACGAGTTTGACCTGGCGGAAATTGCAGGCGCATACTATATACCCGGCGGCAATTCAAGGAAATACTGTAGTGGTAATGGACTGAAAGTTATTTAAGAGTTTGTATGAAACAGTTACCACTTCGTTGCCACTTGATATCGCTAAGGAGAGAGGTGAGTGTCCACTCCAGAGGAGATCTGTTCTGGCTCTGTGGGAGAGCAACAGGGATACCACCTTGCTGGCGTTCTGCATGAAGACAAACCGATTAGCCATGAAAAACATGTTTTGATCTATTAAATTGACAGTTTTCCAAAGTATTGTAAACTTAGGGCATTGAATCGATCGCAACTGGACTTTATAGTTTGTCTTAGAAGACGTTTCCCCTCTCATCCAGACAGGGTTCACCAGTTCATGCTCACTAATTAGGTTTACTCTACATTTATCGAGGCTAGTTCTAGATCTAGACTAAAGCGCATCCGGAAATTATTCACAGCGCTTCACTTTTCCCACATTTTGTAATGTTACAATCTTATTCTTCCCGGTAAGGTTTATTCAGGTGTACTGGAGAGGAGGCTACGCCGGATAGTCGAACCTCGGATTCAGGAGGAACAGTGTGGTTTTCGTCCTGGTCGTGGAACTGTGGACCAGGTCTATACTCTCGGCAGGGTTCTTGAGGGTGCATGGGAGTTTGCCCAACCAGTCTACATGTGCTTTGTGGACTTGGAGAAGGCATTCGACTGTGTCCCTCGGGAAGTCCTGTGGGGAGTGCTCAGAGAGTATGGGGTATCGGACTGTCTTATTTTGGTGGTCCACTCCCTGTATGATCAGTGTCAGAGCTTGGTCCGCATTGCCGGCAGTAAGTCGAACACGTTTCCAGTGAGGGTTGGACTCCGCCAAGGCTGCCCTTTGTCACCGATTCTGTTCATAACTTTTATGGACAGAATTTCTAGGCGCATTCAAGGCGTTGAGGGGTTCCGGTTTGGTGACCGTGGGATTAGGTCTCTGCTTTTTGCAGATGATGTGGTCCTGATGGCTTCAACTGACCGGGATCTTCAGCTCTCGCTGGATCGGTTCGCAGCCGAGTGTGAAGCGACCGGAATGAGAATCAGCACCTCCAAGTCCGAGTCCATGGTTCTCGCCCGGAAAGGGTGGAATGCCATCTCCGGGTTGGGGAGGAAACCCTGCCCCAAGTGGAGGAGTTCAAGTACCTAGGAGTCTTGTTCACGAGTGAGGGAAGAGTGGATGGTGAGATCGACAGGCGGATCGGTGCGGCGTCTTCAGTAATGCGGACGTTGTACCGATCCGTTGTGGTGAAGAAGGAGCTGAGCCGGAAGGCAAAGCTCTCAATTTACCAGTCGATATACATTCCCATCCTCACCTATGGTCATGAGCTTTGGGTCATGACCGAAAGGATAAGATCACGGGTACAAGCAGCCGAAATGAGTTTTCTCCTCCGGGTAGCGGGTCTCTCCCTTAGAGATAGGGTGAGAAGCTCTGCCATCCGGGAGGAACTCAAAGTAAAGCCGCTGCTCCTCCACATGGAGAGGAGCCAGATGAGGTGGTTCGGGCATCTGGTCAGGATGCCACCCGAACGCCTCCCTAGGGAGGTGTTTAGGGCACGTCCAACCGGTAGGAGGCCACGGGGAAGACCCAGGACACGTTGGGAAGACTATGTCTCCCGGCTGGCCTGGGAACGCCTCGGGATCCCCCGGGAAGAGCCAGACGAAGTGGCTGGGGAAAGGGAAGTCTGGGTTTCCCTGCTTAGGCTGTTGCCCCCGTGACCCGACCTCGGATAAGCAGAAGAAGATGGATGGATGGACAATCTTATTCTGAAGTGAAATACATTCATTTTTGTTCCCATTATTCTACCTACAATGTCCCATTATGACGATGTGAAAATGTTTTTTTTATTTTGCAAATTTATCCAACCATTTTCTACTGCTTGTCTGCGGCCCTAAGTGGAAAAGGTTTGGGCACCCCTGATGTACTTGAACCTCCACAGACCGTGTCGTGAAGTCATGCTTTAGGTGAAAAGAAGTATGAAATACTAAACTGATGTGATTATTTACAGAAAGTCTGATCTAAACCTAACCCACCATACCGAAGTTAGAAAACCAAACATTGAAGTACTTCGACCCCCATTAGAAGTCTTAATGAGACTTTGCGGCCATGAACTCACGCAGTGGTCAGAGGCTCTCTGGCAGGCCACGTGAAGAGGTGTTCGTCCTCCCTCCCCGGGGCACGGCTTCATGATCTTCCAGGTTTTTCTGGCCTTCATGGAAACCTGCGAATACAAGTCCAGACAAACATCATTGAAGAAGGACATGAAGATATCCAGCTATTGGGAATTATGACAACAGGACATCTGCTGATTGGAGTAAGCCTTTCTGTGGTTTGTCCACAAATTGGAAGTTTTTGTTGGCAGTCTTCAAAGTACCCCAAAGCTGCCAAAAATTATTGGAGAGTGCGGGAAGAACTGTGGACACTTGGATAACATCGGACTGTCTCCCCCGCAGGATGAATTTGAGGACCAGTCATAGACAATTTTATGAAACAAATTTTATTTTTACTCACATACTAAACATTCTAACTTGGATTGTTTCCCTGGCTTGGAGACTCTCCAGAAGGACAGTGCAGCAAAGACACAACAAACTCCCTTCTTGTCTCCCGTGGACACACACCTGTTGTTGTTAACTTTGGACTAGCGACTGCACAAGATCAAGGCCGTGGAACAGAGACACACTGCAGGCTTTAACAGACACATGCATCCACAAAGATATACGCCACACACGCATACCCCGCCCCCAATACTCGCTGAGAACCAGTATGGATACAGAGCTGATGTTTCAACTTCCATGGAAATTACAGAAGAAATTACCAATGTAATATATATTTAAAGATATTTATTCCGCTTATAATTAAATATATATATATATATATACATCTATATATATATATTAAAATATATAAAATAAATACTTGTATTTATACATACATTATATATATAAATAAATATAAGTATTTTTTCCTGCAGAAAAAATTAATGCTAAAATTATGATGATGATATATATATATATATATATATATATATATATATATATATATATATATATATATATATATATATATTATATATATACACACACACACAAAATAATATTAATAAACAATGGTAAGGGGTGTGACAAAATTCCAGGAGAGTGTATGGTGTGTGCGACTATGTGTATGAATTAACTGTTGAGTGTTCCCGTATATATATATATATATATATATATATATATGTATATGTATACAAATATTATTTTAATTTCCTAGGGACCCACTCAAACCGCGTCCATCATCATTTTAACAATATAAAAACCGCAAGACCATACATACCTTATCTGGTTCGTAGATCTCATCCTGGTCGCCTGCCCGTGCATCTGGGTCGGTTAGAGCATGCAGCAGCAGTTCTATGATTTTGGGACCTTCTGGGCCTGGCAGGGCTGTAGCCACGTGTACAGGAAATAGTCCCTTCATCTACAACACATTGAAATGATTGGCTGCTTACATTAGCACACGTCAGAAGTGGTAAAGGAATGGCTAAATCGGGCTAGAATGAAGGTTTTGGAATGGCCTTCCCAAAGTCCTGACTTAAACGTGTGGACAATGCGGAAGAAACAAGTCCATGTCAGAAAACCAACACATTTCGCTGAACTGCACCAATTTTGTCAAGAGGAGTGGTCAAACATTCAAGCAGAAGCTACCAAAAGCGCCATCTTCTTCCTCTTATCCGAGGTCGGGTCACAGGGGCAGCAGCCTAAGCAGGGAAGCCTAGACTTCCCTCTCCCCAGCCACTTCGTCCAGCTCCTCCCGGGGGATCATGAGGTGTTCCCAACGTGTCCTGGGTCTTCGGCCTCCTACTGGCCGGACGTGCCTTAAACACCTCCCTTGGGAAGCGTTCGGGTGGCATCCTGACCAGATGCCTGAACCACCTCATCTGGCTCCTCTCAATGTGAAGGAGCAGCGGCTATACTTTGAGTTCCTCCCGGATGGCAGAGCTTCTCACCCTATCTCTAAGGGAGAGACCCGCCACACGGCGGAGGAAACTCATTTCGGCCGTGATCTTGTCCTTTCGGTCATAACCCAAAGCTCATGACCATAGATGAGGATGGGAACGTAGATCGACTGGTAAATTGAGAGCTTTACCTTCTGGCTCAGCTCCTTCTTCACCACAACGTATCGATACAGTGTTCGCATTACTGAAGACGCCGCACCCATCCGCCTGTCGATCTCACCATCCACTCTTCCCCCACTCGTGAACAAGACTCCTAGGTACTTGAACTCCTCCACTTGGGGCAGGGTCTCTTCCCCAACCCGGAGATGGCACTCCACCCTTTTCTGGGCGAAGAACCATGGACTCGGATTTGGAGGTGCTGATTGCTTCACGCTCGGCTGCGAACCGATCCAGCGAGAGCTGAAGATCCCGGTCAGATGAAGCCATCAAGACCACATCATCTGCAAAAAGCAGAGACCTAATCCTGCAGCTACCACCTCGGATCCCCTCAACGCCTTGACTGCGCCTAGAAATTCTGTCCATAAAAGTTATGAACAGAATTGGTGACGAAGGGCAGCCTTGGCGAAGTTCAACCCTCACTGGAAACGGGTGCGACTTACTGCCGGCGATGCGGACCAAGCTCTGACACTGATCATACAGG
The DNA here is from genome assembly GCF_033978795.1 of Nerophis ophidion. Classification (NCBI taxonomy): domain Eukaryota; kingdom Metazoa; phylum Chordata; class Actinopteri; order Syngnathiformes; family Syngnathidae; genus Nerophis; species Nerophis ophidion. The sequence goes on from NC_084632.1 coordinate 42,054,429, forward strand.
GAGCGGACCGCCACAATCAGACAGTCCAACTTGGATCCCCTCAACGCCTTGACTGCGCCTAGAAATTCTGTCCATAAAAGTCATGAACAGAATTGGTGACGAAGGGCAGTCTTGGCGAAGTCCACCCCTCACTGGAAACGGGTGCGACTTACTGCCGGCGATGCGGACCAAGCTCTGACACTGATCATACAGGGAGCGGACCGCCACAAACAGACAGTCCGATACCCCATACTCTCTGAGCACTCTCCACCATCGAATGTCTTCTCCAAGTCCACAAAGCACATGTAGACTGGTTGGGCAAACTCCCATGCACCCTCAAGGACCCTGGCGAGAGTATAGAGCTGGTCCACAGTTCCACGACTAGGACGAAAACCACACTGTTCCTCTTGAATCCGAGGTTGGACTATCCGCCGTAGCTTCCTCTCCAGTACACCTGAATAAACCTTACCGGGAAGGCTGAGGAGTGTGATCCCACGGTAGTCTTCTTAAAAAATAAGAGTTGTAGGAATGATTGGAAACTCAAGACAGCCATGACATTATGTTCCGTACAAGTTTATGTACACTTTTGATCGCGACTGTAACTGTAGTATTAAATTTTTTTTAATACAAAAATAACACTGGAATGGTACCTCAGCTGAGAGAGAAATATCAGTGCGAGCTCCACACAGCAGAAGTCTCTTGACCGTCTCAGTATCCCCCGCCATAATGGCCAAAAAGAGAACAGGTAAGGGGAATCTGCATTTGTTGGGGTCGGCGCCACGATCCAACAGCAGATTAAGTGTGATCAAACGGCCCCGGTGCCTGCTCACACAAGTACAATCAATTCAAAAACTTCAATGAATGTGGGGAAGGAGAAACAAGGAATTGGATGGAACATACATGAACTTCATCGCAGCCATTCTGCGGGCGGTTTCCTGAGTATCGAAATGCTGAGGAAAGCCAGTGCGACTGAGAGCTTCAACTGCGCCCTGCATGACTTCCTCTGTGACAGTTATGTGGTAGCTGTACATGGAGCAGGTGGAGGTGAACGACTGCGGCAGCGTCGGGTCTTTCTCGCCGTCCTGCTGCCGAAAAAACAAGACAACAGTTTTGAGTTTTAAAGGCCTACTGAAAGCCACTACTAGCGACCACGCAGTTTGATAGTTTATATATCAATGATGAAATATTAACATTGCAACACATGCCAATACGGACTTTTTAAATGACTAAATTGCAATTTTTAATTTCGCGCGTGACGTCACGGATTGTAGCGGACATTTTGGTCCAGCCCGATCCCAGCTATAAGTCTTCTCTTTAATCGCATAATTCCAAAGTATTCTGGACATCTGTGTTGCTGAATCTTTTGCAATTTGTTCAATGAATAATAGAGACGTCAAAGAAGAAAGCTGTAGGTGGGAAGCGGTGTATTGCGGCCGGCTTTCGCAACACAAACACAGCCGTTGTTTTATTGTTTCCTTGTTTACATTCCCGAAAGATGACGGTGTAGCTTTACCATGGAACAGAGCGGTCAAGCAAACATGGTTCCCTACGACATGTCAACCGTTAGGTTTCGGTGAGAAAATGGTGGTAATAAGTTGGCTCTTACCGTAGACATGAGCGGAGAGCTTGCGCGTTTCTCCTGCATCTGTCAAAGAGGCAGATGCGACTCTCTTGCCTCCTCCCACCGGCCGTTTGTGATCCGATCAATTAAAGGCCTACTGAAAGCCACTACTAGCGACCACACAGTCTGATAGTTTATATATCAATGATGAAATATTAACATTGCAACACATGCCGATACGGCCGCTTTAGTTTACTAAATTGCAATTTTAAATTTCGCGCAGAAGTATCATGCTAAAACGCCGCGGTATGCTGACGTGTGTGTGTGACGTCACGCATTGTCGAGGACATTTTGGTCCAGCACCGTTCACAGCTATTAGTCGTCTCTTTAATCGCATAATTCCAAAGTATTCTGGACATCTGTGTTGCTGAATCTTTTGCAATTTGTTCAATGAATAATAGAGACGTCAAAGAAGAAAGCTGTAGGTGGGAAGCGGTGTATTGCGGCCGGCTTTCGCAACACAAACACAGCCGTTGTTTTATTGTTTCCTTGTTTACATTCCCGAAAGATGACGGTGTAGCTTTACTATGGAACAGAGCGGTCAAGCGAACATGGTTCCCTACCACATGTCAACCGTCAGGTTTCGGTGAGAAAATGGTGGTAATAAGTTGGCTCTTACCGTAGACATGAGCGGAGAGCTTGCGCGTTTCTCCTGCATCTGTCAAAGATGCAGCTGCGACTCTCTTGCCTCCTCCCACCGGCCGTTTATGATCCGATCAATTAAAGGCCTACTGAAAGCCACTACTAGCGACCACGCAGTCTGATAGTTTATATATCAATGATGAAATATTAACATTGCAACACATGCCGATACGGCCTTTTTAGTTTACTAAATTGCAATTTTAAATTTTACGCGTAACGTCACAGATTGTAGCGGACATTTTGTTCCAGCCCGATCCCAGCCATAAGTCGTGTGCTTTAATCGCATAATTACACAGTATTCTGGACATCTGTGTTGCTGAATCTTTTGCAATTTTTTTCAATTAATAATGGAGACGTCAAAGAAGAAAGATGTAGGTGGGAAGCGGTGTATTGCGGCAGAGAGTCGCCGGGCGAATCGGACGTGTAACACCTTAGTCGTGATATTAGCCCGTTCGGGGTTAATTGTGCTACCATAACTGTAACCCAAACGCCCCCGTCACAAAACGTTTGACTCAGCCAGGAATCGATGGCAACCGTATTTTATTCTACCAAAATTTTGCTGAAATTCCAGGCTTTTCAGGATATTTTTTACGCCAGTTTTTTTTTTTTTTTTAACCAATTTGAACAATTCCACTATCTAAACACTCTCCTCACCCTGGACATGGAAGCCAAAAAAACATGTTTTCATTTCCCCAAATTTCCGACATTGACGTCACTTGCGTGATGCAAGCAGAGAAACGTTTTGCCGATTTTCCACGAGACCCGCACGCGCTCTTCCTCCCTCCTTACCTCCCTCTCTCGCTCCCTCCCTCCCCCGGCCCCACTGTAAACGGTCAGGCCCGGTAGCTTCCAAAGCACTCCGCCAAAGGACCGAGCACAATACAAAACTGTGGTGAACTGGTCCCCAGTGCTGATACTCCGGCAGAGAGTCGCCGGGCGAATCTGACGTGTAACACGTTAGTTGTGATGTTAGCCTGTCCGGGGCTAATTGTGCTACCGTAACTGTAACCCCACCGCCCCCGTCACAAAACGTTTGACTCGGCCCGGGAATCGATGGCAACCGTATTTTATTCTACCAAAATTTTGATGAAATTCCAGGCTTTCCAGGACATTTTTTACGCCAGTTTTTTTTTTTAAGCCAATTTGAACAGTTCCACTATCTAAACACTCTCCTCACCCTGGACATCGAAGACAAAAAAACATGTATCCATTTCCCCACATTTCCGACATTGACGTCACTTGCATGATGCAAGCAGAGAAACGTTTTGCCGATTTTCCACGAGACCCGCATGCGCTCTCCCTCCCTCCTTACCTCCCTCTCTCGCTCCCTCCCTCCCCCGGCACCACTGTAAACGGTCAGGGCCGGGGAGGCCAGCGGTCAGGTAGCGGGCCCAGTAGCTTCCGAAGCACTCCGCCGGAGGACCGAGCGACAATACAAAACTGTGGTGCACTGGACCCCAGTGCTGATACTCCGGCAGAGAGTCGCCGGGTGAATTGGACGTGTAATACGTTAGTCGTGATGTAAGCCCGTTCGGGGCTAATTGTGCTACCGTAACTGTAACCCCACCGCCCCCGTCAAAAAACGTTTGACTCGGCAAGGAATCGATGGCAACCATATTTTATTCACCCAAAATTTTGCTGATTAACAGAAATTCCAGGACGTTTTTTAAGCCTTTTTTTTTTTTTTTAAACCAATTTGAACAGTTCCACTATCTAAACACTCTCCTCACCCTGGACATGGAAGCCAAAAAAACATGTTTCCATTTCCGACATTGACGTCACTTGCGTGATGCAAGCAGAGAAACGTTTTGCCGATTTTCCACGAGACCCGCACGCGCTCTTCCTTCCTCCTGACCTCCCTCTCTCGCTCCCTCCCTCGGCGCCACTGCAAACCGTCAGGGCCGGGGAGACGAGCGGCCCGGTGGCTTCCGAAGCACTCCGCCGGAGGACCGAGCGACAATACAAAACTGTGGTGCACTGGACCCCAGTGCTGATACTCCGGCAGAGAGTCTCTGGGCGTATCGGACGTGTAACACGTTAGTCGTGATGTTCGGGGCTAATTGTGCTACCGTAACTGTAAACCGTCAAAAAAACGTTTGACTAGGCTGGGAATCATCGGCAACCTTATTGTATTCTCCCAAAATGTTGCTGATTACCAGAAATTCCAGGCTTTCCAGGACATTTTTTTTAAACCAATTTGAAAAGTTCCACTGATTAGTAACTTTAACCCCCCCTGATTGGCTCCAGACAGAGACAATTTTAGTTTTTTGTCTCCAAAATGGCTCTTTCTACATTCTGGGTTGCCTACCCCTGCATTAGTGGAAAAGCGGCAAATGAATGAAAGCGACAGAGACGTTGCCATGGAGACGACGGTTTTCTTACATACCTGGCAGCAATCCCACGGCGACACCTGTCCGTCGGTAATAACAGTCCCCGATAACCGGGACCAATTCAAACAGTTGTTAGTTTTTTTTTATTGTTTAATTTGCATTGCCTCACACGATGAACACGACATATATTTCTATGACGCCGGAAAACACTCCGGGAGCAGTCACTTTTTTGCACTGGCTATTCCGGTACTTTCCCGGCTATTATCTACCGACCGCCTGTGTTTTTGTTTCAGAAAAAGTGTCATAATCATCACATCAATCATCACCTGAATCGAGCCTTCTGAATGTTGCACCTTCCTCTGATTAGCGCTATGTGGCTTTTTTGGAACGATCAACTCACCCGTGACGTCCTGCGGGCGATTCATAGTACGGTGCACACATTAGTAGCCAATAAACACACATGCACACACTTTACCAAAACATATATTCGGACTTTTACTCACAATGACCGTTTCCATGACAAAAGAAAGTAATCATAAACTAAACTAAACTTAATAAATGATTCAACCTTACATTTTGTACACTATGGAGGGGGGGCGTGGCCTGCAGGCCTGCCGCGGAACGGGGTGTGCCAGGACCGGCCTCAAAGACAGCGACAGGTGAGTGGATGGCCCAGGTGGGCATTGTTATCTAATCACCTGTGAAGTGAATTGAATTATATTTATATAGCGCTTTACATAGTGAAACCCAATATCTAAGTTACATTTAAACCAGTGTGGGTGGCACTGGGAGCAGGTGGGTAAAGTGTCTTGCCCAAGGACACAACGGCAGTGACTAGGATGGCGGAAGCGGGAATCAAACCTGCAACCCTCAAGTTGCTGGCACGGCCACTCTACCAACCGAGCTATACCGCCGCGTCACCCGTATTAGCAGCAGCCGGCTTGAGACACGCTGTTGGAGCTGGAGTGGGAGCTAGAGACGGACGATGATGTTAGTGGTGCCGCTTCCACCGCCTCCAGCTGTCGATGGCTGGCCACTGTCACCTACGCGAGAATGTTCGACAAAGCCGCCAGGGGGACGGCTTCCATCTCCTTAGGTGGTCTGGTTTGTTTGGTGCCAAATTGTGGAGGTTGCCCTCCCGTGGGTGCCTCGGACTACCAAACATTGTCACGAGAGGCTGGATCAGGGTTATAAAACTTTAATTCTCATCACAATGTGCTAGTGTTTTGCTTTTCAGCCAAATGTTCTTCTGCGTCCGTCTCTCGCTCCAGCTCCAACAGCGTGTCTCATCCCGGCTGCTGCTAATAAAGGCGACAAGGCCCACCTGGGCCATCCACTCACCTGTCGCTGTCTTTGAGGGCCCGCAGGCCACACCCCCCTCCACATACACATTAATAATACATAGCGTTCAGTTGAAGTCCTACCTGTGACTTGGTAGGAGGTTCTGCAAAGGTGGACAAAGACTGAAAGGGGTAGTAGAGGCAATGACAAACAGACAAGGCTGACATGCCCTCAAAATTCAACTTGTCGATATTAGCACCCATGTCCAACAAGAGGTGGATCACATCATTTTGGCAATTTACCTGGAAAACAAAATACAACAATCAACATAAAGTCCTGGTCAAAAGTTTACATACACTTGTAAAGAACATCAAGTCATGGCGGTCTTGGGTCTCCAATCTTTTCTACAACTCTTGTTTTTTTGTGATAGAGTGATTGGAGCACATACTTGTTGCTCACAAAAAACATTCATGAAATTCGGTTCTTTTATGGATTTATTATGGGTGAACTGAAAATGTGAGCATATCTGCTGGGTCAATATAATATTAAAATATTTGCTTACATGTCCCTTGGCAAGTTTTACTGCAATAAGGCGCTTTTGGTAGCCATCCAAATTTTGACCACTCTTTGACGAAAATGGTGCAGTTCAGCTAAATGTGTTAGTTTTCTGACATGGACTTGTTTCTTCAGCATTGTCCACACCTTTAAGTCAGGACTTTGGGAAGGCCGTTCAAAAACCTTCATTCTAGCCTGATTTAGCCATTCCTTTACCACTTTTGAGGTGTGTTTGGGGTCATTGTCCTGTTGGAACACCCAACTGAGCCCAAGACCAAACATCCGGGCTGATAATTTTAGTTTGTCCTGAAGGATTTATTTTTCATTGTCCCATTTACTCTCGGTAAAGCACCGGTTCCCTTGGCAGCAAAACAGGCCCAGAGCATAATACTACCACCACCATGCTTGACAGTGTGAATGGTGTTCCTGGGATTAAAGGCCTCACCTGTGGGGCGGTTTAGCTCGGTTGGTAGAGCGGCCGTGCCAGCAACTTGAGGGTTGCAGGTTCGATTCCCGCTTCTGCCATCCTAGTTACTGCCGTTGTGTCCTTGGGCAAGACACTTTACCCACCTGCTCCCAGTGCCACCCACACTGGTTTAAATGTAACTTAGATATTGGGTTTCATTATGTAAAGCGCTTTGAGTCACTAGAGAAAAAGCGCTATATAAATATAATTCACTTCACAATTCACTTCACTTTTCTCCTCCAAACATATTTCTGGGTATTGTGGCCAAACAGCTAAATTTTTGTTTAATCTGACCACAGATCTTTCCTCCAGAAGGTCTTATCTTTGTCCATGTGATGTCAGATGAAACAATAATAAAGCTGTTTGGCCACAATCCCCAGCAATATGTATACTTTTGACCCGGCAGATTTGGTCACTGTGGAGGGAGGCGTGGCCTGCCGCGGAACGGGGTGTGCAAAGACCGGCCTCGAAGACAGCGACAGGTGAGTAGATGGCCCAGGTGGGCCTTGTTATCTACAGTTGTGATCAAAATTACATTTATTCCGTATTTTTTTTATAGTCACATCAAATAAAGATGTGTCAAACGCAACTTAAATTGTAACACTGTATTTTACAAAATACCAAAAAATGACATTTTTCTTAATATCTCATTGACCAAATGATTCAAGCCCCTAGTTCCATGCATCTTTAGTACTTAGTAGAACAGTAATGACATCCTTCAAAGGTGATACACAAGCTTCTTGCAAGCATCTACAGTATTTTAGCCCATTCCTCTTGGGCAAAGGCCTCCAGTTCATTCATATTCTTGGACTTGCGTGCTGCAACTGCCTTCTTCAAGTCCCACCACAGCTTTTCTATAAGATTTAGGTCTGGCGACTGTGAAGGCCACTCCAGAGTCTTCCAGCCCTTCTTCTGCAAGCACTCTGATGTTGATTTGGAGGTATGCTTGGGATCCTTGTCCTGTTGGAAGGTCCAACGTCTCCCAAGCCTCAGCTTCCTCACTGACTTCATGACATTTGCAGCTAATATATCCTGCTAGGAAATAAAATTCATCATGCCTTGAAGGCGCTGGAGATTCCCGGTACCTGAGGCAGAGAAACAGCCCCAGAGCATGATTGACCCCCCACCATGCTTAACAGTAGGCAAGGTGTTCTTCTCTTTGTAAGCTTCATTTTTTCTCCTCCAGACATAACGTTGATTCATAGGCCCAAAGAGTTCCAGTTTTGTCTCATCACTCCATAGAACAGTTTCCCAAAACTTTTGGGGTTTGTCCAGATGATTTTTGGCATACTGGAGTCTATTTTACTTGTGCCTGGTAGTCAGAAGTGGGGTGCGCCTGGGAGTTCTGGCATGGAGGCCTTCATCTCGTAGTGCGGGCCTTGTTTTCTGGGACGAAACCTGCGTTCCCCCCTCTGCAATGTCCTGTTGTAGTTCCTCAGCTGTTACCCGGGGGTCTTTCACCACTGTACGCACACAGCATCCTCTTTCTACCACGCCCAGGTAGTGTTTCCACTCTGCCTTTAGCTTTAAACTTGCAAATTATGCTCCCAACTGTGTCTCTTGGAATGTGTAATGTCTTTGCTATTTTCTCATATCCATATTCTTTCTTATGAAGAGAAATTACCTCCTCTCTTGACTTCTTTGACCACTCCCTGGACTTCACCATGCGGCAAATACACCATTGACCATCTACAAGAAGTTTAATTGTTGCTCGTTATGGTTCTAATCACATCTACAGGTGTTTTCAACACCTGATTGAAAAGACCTTATTCAAATTCTGTTCTTAGGAGTTATGATCTTCAAGGGGTTGAATAATTTTGTCAATGAGATATTAAGAGAAATTACGTTGTTTGGTATGTTGCAAAATATAATCTTGTAATTTAAGCTGCATTTGTCTATTTGATGCATCTTTATTTGATATGACTATAAACAAAATACGGAATAAATGTCCAACTTGCTAAAACACCCAAAATTGTGTGGGGGTTGAATCATTTTGATCACAACTGTAATCACCCGTCGCCTTAATTAGCAGCAGCCGGAACGAGGCACGGGGTGTGGGAGTTGGAGCCCGAAAAAGACACCCGAACTGAGACACGCTGGACTGCAAAGTCCGAAAATATATTACTGGAAAGCAATCCCTGCATGAGAATAAAACGCTGTTACCTCAGACTGCCGGGCTCACAAGAAGAGTCTTTGTGTCAGGAGAACAACTTCTACATAAAAGAACCAAACGTTTTTTGTGACCAACAAGTATGTGCTCCAATCACTCTTTGACAAAACAATAAGAGTTGTAGAAATGATTGGAAACTCAAGACAGCCATGATGTTCTTCACAAGTGTATGTACACTTTTGACCATGACTGTCAATAAGCATGTGATGAGCAAAGAAGATGAGACAATTAGAAGTGTTACCGTGGCAGCAATGAGTGCGGTGTGACCATGAGAATCTGCCACATCCGGGTGAACGATGCCATCCAGGAGAATCTTGAAAACTGCTTCCCGTTCTCCCGTGGCCGCCTGCTGGATCAACAGTTCCGATGTCACCTCCAAAAACCCCTTCTCGCCAAAACTCTCCCTTTTTAAGGAGAGAACTGCTGCCACGTCCCAGTCCAGGTTTTCAGCCAGTCGTCTGTGCGAAACACACAAGGGATATCACATTTCAATTTCGTTAACAGTCGTCTTAAAGCAGGGGCGTCCAAAGTGCGGCCCCACAACACATTTTAAGGATACAATTAAAAAAAATGAAAAACATAAAAAGTGTTATAAAAGAGCAAACCGGTGAAATGTAACAAGAAATTGTTGCAATGTTTATTACTCTAATAACACAAAGCTGCCATGCAGGCTGTTTCTTTCTTTAAAAAATAATAATGAATCAAAATCAATGTCATTTGATTACATCACATTAAATATTCCACTCGGAGATATTTTTTGGGGGAAAATGTTGCATATTTTGTGTTTTGCCATATAAAAAAATGAGCTGTTTTTTTTTAAAGAAGGGCCTAAAACAAACAAACAAAACATAAACAACAATAAGACTTTAAATTGACAAATATATCTGAAGCTGATCTCGAGATTATTGTGCTAAAAATAACAGTAAAAAAAATTTATAATTTATTTTTTAACACTTTAATAAGTAGGACACTTTTGGATCCCCAATTATTTTAGTGTGATTTGTTTTTAAGTGTCATTGCTCCAAAAATAATAATGAATCAAAATCCAAAATTAAGGCTCCAATTATTACATAATCTCAAATATTCCATTTAAAAGAGTTATTGGGTGAAAATATGGCATATTTTGTGTTTTTTCAGGCCCTGCGATGAGGTGGCGACTTGTCCAGGGTGTACGCCGCCTTCCGCCCGATTGTAGCTGAGATATGCGCCAGCGACCCCGAAAGGGAATAAGCGGTAGGAAATGGATGGATGAATGTGTTTTTTCAGTTTTTATTTTCTAATGTTGATCTAGAGCAGGGGTGTCAAACTCAAATACAGAGTGGGCCAAAAATGTAAAACTGAACAAATTAGTGAAGTGAATTATATTTATATAGCGCTTTTTCTCTAGTGACTCAAAGCACTTTACATAGTGAAACCAAATATCTAAGTTACATTCAAACCAGTGTGGGTGGCACTGGGAGCAGGTGGGTAAAGTGTCTTGCCCAAGGACACAAGGGCAGTGACAAGGTAGGCAGAAGCGGGAATCGAACCTGCAACCCTCAAGTTGCTGGCACGGCCACTCTACCAACCGAGGTAAGCCCCCCCTTTTAATAGGGACCCAAACTAGTTTTGCATTGAATATTAAACAAGCAAGGCTTATTTCGAATTTCAAATAATAATAATAATGATTAAAAAATATCAATGGCATATCAGATAAATAAAAATTGGGGGAGCGGAGTTTGGTGATATATATTGTAGCGTCCCGGAAGAGTTAGTGCTGCAACGGGTTCTGGGTATTTCTTCTGTTGAGTTTATGTTGTGCTATGGTGCAGATGTTCTCCCGAAATGTGTTTGTCATTCTTGTTTGGTGTGGGTTCACAGTGTGGCACATATTTGTAAAAGTGTTAAAGTTGTTTATACGGCCACCCTCAGTGTGACCCTTATGGCTGTTTGGTGTGGCTTCACAGTGTGGCACATATTTGTACAAGTGTTAAAGTTGTTTATACGGCCACCCTCAGTGTGACCCTTATGGCTGTTTGGTGTGGCTTCACAGTGTGGCACATATTTGTACAAGTGTTAAAGTTGTTTATACGGCCACCCTCAGTGTGACCCTTATGGCTGTTTGGTGTGGCACATATTTGTAAAAGTGTTAATGTTGTTTATACGGCCACCCTCAGTGTGAACCTTATGGCTGTTGTTTGGTGTGGCTTCAGTGTGGCACATATTTGTACAAGTGTTAAAGTTGTTTATACGGCCACCCTCAGTGTGACCCTTAGGGCTGTTGTTTGGTGTGGCTTCACAGTGTGGCACATATTTGTAAAAGTGTTAAAGTTGTTTATACGGCCACCCTCAGTGTGACCCTTATGGCTGTTGTTTGGTGTGGCTTCACAGTGTGGCACATATTTGTAAAAGTGTTAAAGTTGTTTATACGGCCACCCTCAGTGTGACCCTTATGGTTGTTTGGTGTGGCTTCACAGTGTGGCACATATTTGTAAAAGTGTTAAAGTTGTTTATACGGCCACCCTCAGTGTGACCCTTATGGCTGTTGTTTGGTGTGGCTTTACAGTGTGGCACATATTTGTAAAAGTGTTAAAGTTGTTTATACGGCCACCCTCAGTGTGACCCTTATGGCTGTTGTTTGGTGTGGCTTCACAGTGTGGCACATATTTGTAAAAGTGTTAAAGTTGTTTATACGGCCACCCTCAGTGTGACCCTTATGGCTGTTTGGTGTGGCTTCACAGTGTGGCACATATTTGTAAAAGTGTTAAAGTTGTTTATACGGCCACCCTCAGTGTGACCCTTATGGTTGTTTGGTGTGGCTTCAGTGTGGCACATATTTGTACAAGTGTTAAAGTTGTTTATACGGCCACCCTCAGTGTGACCCTTAGGGCTGTTGTTTGGTGTGGCTTCACAGTGTGGCACATATTTGTAAAAGTGTTAAAGTTGTTTATACGGCCACCCTCAGTGTGACCCTTATGGCTGTTGTTTGGTGTGGCTTCACAGTGTGGCACATATTTGTAAAAGTGTTAAAGTTGTTTATACGGCCACCCTCAGTGTGACCCTTATGGTTGTTTGGTGTGGCTTCACAGTGTGGCACATATTTGTACAAGTGTTAAAGTTGTTTATACGGCCACCCTCAGTGTGACCCTTATGGCTGTTGTTTGGTGTGGCTTTACAGTGTGGCACATATTTGTAAAAGTGTTAAAGTTGTTTATACGGCCACCCTCAGTGTGACCCTTATGGCTGTTGTTTGGTGTGGCTTCACAGTGTGGCACATATTTGTAAAAGTGTTAAAGTTGTTTATACGGCCACCCTCAGTGTGACCCTTATGGCTGTTGTTTGGTGTGGCTTCACAGTAAGGCACATATTTGTAAAAGTGTTAAAGTTGTTTATACGGCCACCCTCAGTGTGACACTTATGGCTGTTTGGTGTGGCTTCACAGTGTGGCACATATTTGTACAAGTGTTAAAGTTGTTTATACGGCCACCCTCAGTGTGACCCTTATGGCTGTTGTTTGGTGTGGCTTCACAGTGTGGCACATATTTGTAAAAGTATTGAAGTTGTTTATGCGGCCACCCTCAGTGTGACCCTTATGGCTGTTTGGTGTGGCTTCACAGTGTGGCACATATTTGTAAAAGTGTTAAGTTGTTTATACGGCCACCCTCAGTGTGACCCTTATGGCTGTTGATAAAGTATGCCTTGCATTCACTTGTGTGTGTTAAAATATATGTATATTTTTTATACATATATTGTATTGGTTTTTAAAGTAAAAATTATGAAAATGGCCCCCGCCTGCTCGGATTTTTCAGTGTGCGGCCCTCAGTGGAAAAAGTTAGGACACCCCTGTCTTAAAGATTCCTTCTACACATTTTGTATGCATCTGACCTGTGTTTGTGAATTAGAGCCAGCATCCGACTCTTTAAGGGCAGCGAGGAGAGCGGGTCTCTTTTGTAGCCTTGGTAAGGATCGTCCTCGGGCTCCCATAGGTTGCCGTAAAAATGTTTGTCGAACTCTCTTCTCTTCATTGGGGGTAATGGGAGGTGGTCGCTGTCCATGGAATAATTCTCAATTTGGGAGGGGACAATGGTATTGTCTTCAAATAACAGCAAATTGTCATCTTGGGCTCCCTAGAGAGGATGTAGCAGGTACAGATGGCAAATTAAAGTTGTAGACAGATTAATCACCTGAAGGCGACATGTACATTTAGGTCCAGGACTATTGACAAACACTGATGACATCTATTAAACTAGACAAGAAGCAAGGAATTAAACAGAGACTGAATTCAATTTGGCTCAATTGAGGAGAGACGTCTGGACTGTACTCTTTGTACAGTCTCACCACGCTCCCTAATGAAAGATTGTATACCTCCTCTTTTAGATAAATAAATAAGTAAATAAATGGGTTGTACTTGTATAGCACTTTTCTACCTTCAAGGTACTCAAAGCGCTTTGACACTACTTCCACATTTACCCATTCACACACTAATGGAGGGAGCTGCCATGCAAGGCGCTAACCAGCACCCATCTGGAGCAAGGGTGAAGTGTCTTGCTCAGGACACAACGGACGTGACGAGGTTGGTACTAGGTGGGGATTGAACCAGGGAACCTCGGGTTGCGCCCGGCCACTCTCCCACTGCGCCACGCCGTCCCTTTTATTTGGACTTTTCCTGATTACATGGCAACAGCTGTTTCTAAGGGAAAGGGGTTGTAAACAGGTGCGGCCTTTGATTAAAAGAGTATAAAGAATGTTTTAAACAGAGACAGATTTAAATTTGGCTCAATTGAAGAAAGACGTCTGGACTGTACTTTTTGTGCAGTCTCACCACGCTCCTGACGGAAAATTGTACGCCTCCTCTTTTATTTGGACTTTCCCCGATTACATGGCAACAGCTGTTTCTAAGGGAAAGGGGTTGTAAACAGCTGCGGCCTTTGATTAAAAGAGTTTAAAGAAAGTTTTAAACAGAGACAGATTTGAATTTGGCTCAATAGAGGAGAAAAGTCTAGACTGTACTCTGTGTACAGTCTCACCATGCTCCTGATGAAAGATTGTATGCCTCCTCTTTTATTTGCACTTTCCCTGATTACATGGCAACAGCTGTTTCTAAGGGAAAGGGGTTGTAAACAGCTGTTGCCTTTGATTAAAAGAGTTTAAAGAAAGTTTTAAACAGAGACGGATTTAAATTTGGCTCAATAGAGGAGAAAGGTCTAGACTGTACAAGAGTACAGTCTCACCATGCTCCTGATGAAAGATTGTATGCCTCCTCTTTTATTTGGACTTTCCGTGATTACATGGCAACAGCTGTTTCTAATGGAAAGGGGTTGTAAACAGGTGCGGTCTTTGATTAAAAGAGTATAAAGAAAGTTTTAAACACAGACAGACTTGAATTTGGCTCAATAGAGAGAAGTTTAGACTGTACTCTGTGTACAGTCTCACCATGTTCCTGATGAAAAATTGTACGCCTCCTCTTTTATTTGGACTTTCCCTGATTACATGGCAACAGCTGTTTCTAAGGGACGGGGGTCGTAAACAGGTGCGGCCTTTGATTAAAAGAGTATAAAGAATGTTTTAAACAGAGACTAATTAAAATGTGGCTCAATAGAGGAGAGAAGTCTAGACTGTACTCTTTGTGCAGTCTCACCACGCTCCTGACGGAAAATTGTACGCCTCCTCTTTTATTTGGACTTTCCCTGATTACATGGCAACAGCTGTTTCTAAGGGAAAGGGGTTGTAAACAGATGCGGCCTTTGATTAAAAGAGTATAAAGAATGTTTTAAACAGGGACAGATTTGAATTTGGCTCAATAGAGGAGAAAGGTCTAGACTGTACAAGAGTACAGTCTCACCATGTTCCTGATGAAAGATTGTACGCCTCCTCTTTTATTTGCACTTTCCCTGATTACATGGCAACAGCTGTTTCTAAGGGACAGGGGTCGTAAACCGGTGTTGCCTTTGATTAAAACAGTTCAAAGAAAAGGTCGCCTGCTTCCAATTCGCTTTGTAGTTCTTGGGTCAAAACAAAATCTTTCTGTGGATTACAATGCAGCAAAGAAACAGAACACCATGTCACTTCCCATCCTACACAGTGGAATTTTACACTTCCTGGTAGGAACAAAGACAGCGTTTGTCCTCTCGCCGAGAACTCATGGCAACGCAAAGTTTTGTGATAACCTAGACACAATTATTTTGACAGTCAGTTTTGCTAATATTGTTTGTACGTATCACCACAGATGAATGAAAACTATTTGGGATTAAAGTGTAAACTTTAACATTTCCGTTTACAAGTTTTGATAAAATACAAAATGTACATCTATTTTATGCGTGCATACAGTCGTAGTCAAAAGTTTACATACACTTGTAAAGAACATGTCATGGCTGTCTTGTGTTTCCAATCATTTCTACAACTTTTATTGGTGCAGTTCAGCTAAATTTGTTGATTTTTCTGACATGGACTTGTTTCTTCAGCATTGTCCACACATAAGGACTTTGGGAAGGCAATTGTCAAACCAAGATATTTCAATAACTGTCAAATAAAAATGATCTGCATAACAGGAAATCAAATAGTGTATGTCCTTAAGTATGTGGTAGGTTCCTGCGGACGTTATCTGCTTCTGGTGTTGACTATTTTTTCACACGGTGTTGATGTTGAAAAAGGTTTTGTTGGTGTGGCACAGAACGGAAATGTTGACATGCGGAGTTTCAAGCCTTTTTCATTCTGTGGCGCAGGGGTCACTAACACGGTGCCCGTAAGGACCAGATGAGTCGCCCGCTGGCCTGATCTAAAAATAGCTCAAATAGCAGCACTTACCAGTGAGCTGCCTCTAGTTTTTAAATTTTATTTATTTACTAGCAAGCTGGTCTCGCTTTGCTGGACATTTTTAATTCTAAGAGAGACAAAACTCAAATAGAATTTGAAAATCCAAGAAAATATTTGAAAGACTTGGTCTTCACTTGTTTAAATAAATTCATTTATCTTTTTTACTTTGCTTCTTAGAACTTTCAGAAAGTCAATTTTAGAGGAAAAATACAACCTTAAAAATGATTTTAGGATTTTTAAACACATATACCTTTTTACCTTTTAAATTCCTTCCTCTTCTTTCCTGACAATTTAAATCAATGTTCAAGTATTTTTTTTATTGTAAAGAATAATAAATACATTTTAATTTAATTCTTCATTTTAGCTTCTGTTTTTTCGACAAAGAATATTTGTGAAATATTTCTTCAAACTTATTACGGTTAAAATTCAAAAAAAATATTCTGGCAAATCTAGAAAATCTGTAAAATCAAATTTAAATCTTATTTCAAAGTATTTTGAATTTCTTTTAAATTTTTTGTTCTGGAAAATCTAGAAGAAATAATGATTTGTCTTTGTTAGAAATATAGCTTGGTCCAATTTGTTATATATTCTAACAAAGTGCAGATTGGATTTTAACCTATTTAAAACATGTCATCAAAATTCTAAAATTAATCTTAATCAGGAAAAATGACTGATGTTGCATATATTCTTTTTTAAATTTTTTCAAAAACATTCAAATTAGCTAGTTTTTTTCTTCTTTTTTCAGTTGAATTTTGAATTTTAAAGTTGAAATTGAAGATAAAATATGTTTCAAAATTTAATTTTCTTTTTTTCGTGTTTTCTCCTCTTTTAAACCGTTCAAGTAAGTGTTTTTTTCATCATTTATTCTCTACAAAAAACCTTCCATGGAAGGAAAAAATAAATACGACGGAATGACAGGCAGAAATAACCTTTTATTTTTCATATTTATCTGTTTCTATATATATTTATTGTGAGGAATCATTAATGATGATCATTGTTTCCACAAAGATAAATATCATCAATTATTAATAATAACAGAGTTAGCCCGCAGGCACCAGGTCGCCCGTAAGGACCAGATGAGTCGCCCGCTGGCCTGTTCTAAAAATAGCTCAAATAGCAGCACTTACCAGTGAGCTGCCTCTATTTTTTAAATTGTATTTATTTACTAGCAAGCTGGTCTCGCTTTGCTCGACATTTTTAATTCTAAGAGAGACAAAACTCAAATAGAATTTGAAAATCCAAGAAAACATTATAAAGACTTGGTCTTCACTTGTTTAAATAAATGCATTTATCTTTTTTACTTTGCTTCTTAGAACTTTCAGAAAGTCAATTTTAGAGGAAAAATACAACCTTAAAAATGATTTTAGGATTTTTAAACACATATACCTTTTTACCTTTTAAATTCCTTCCTCTTCTTTCCTGACAATTTAAATCAATGTTCAAGTATTTTTTTTTATTGTAAAGAATAATAAATACATTTTAATTTAATTCTTCATTTTAGCTTGTTTTTTCGACAAAGAATATTTGTGAAATATTTCTTCAAACTTATTATGGTTAAAATTCCAAACAATTATTCTGGCAAATCTAGAAAATCTGTAAAATCACATTTAAATCTTATTTTAAAGTCTTTTGAATTTCTTTTAAAGATTTTGTTCTGGAAAATCTAGAAGAAATAATGATTTGTCTTTGTTAGAAATATAACTTGGTCCAATTTGTTATATATTCTAACAAAGTGCAGATTGGATTTTAACCTATTTAAAACATGTCATCAAAATTCTAAAATTAATCTTAATCAGGAAAAATGACTAGTGATGTTGCATATATTCTTTTTTTAATTTTTTCAAAAACATTCAAATTAACTAGTTTTTCTCTTCTTTTTTCGGTTGAATTTTAAAGTCGAAATTGAAGATAAAATATTTCAAAATTTAATTTTCATTTTTTTCGTGTTTTCTCCTCTTTTAAACCGTTCCATTAAGTGTTTTTTTCATCATTTATTCTCTACAAAAATCTTCCGTAGAAGGAAAAAATAAATACGACGGAATGACAGACAGAAATAACCTTTTATTTTTTATATTTATCTGTTTCTATATATATTTATTGTGAGGAATCATTAATGATGATCAGTGTTTCCACAAAGATAAATATCATCAATTATTAATAATAACAGAGTTAAAGGTAGTGCCCGCGGGCACCAGGTCGCCCGTAAGGACCAGATGAGTCGCCCGCTGGCCTGTTCTAAAAATAGCTCAAATAGCAGCACTTACCAGTGAGCTGCCTCCATTTTTTAAATTGTATTTATTTACTAGCAAGCTGGTCTCGCTTTGCTCGACATCTTTAATTCTAAGAGAGACAAAACTCAAATAGAATTTGAAAATATTTGAAAAGACTTGGTCTTCACTTGTTTAAATAAATTCATTTATTTTTTTACTTTCAGAAAGACAATTTTAGAGAAAAAATACAACCTTAAAAAGGATTTTAGGATTTTTAAACACAAATACATTTTTACCTTTTAAATTCCTTCCTCTTCTTTCCTGACAATTTAAATCAATGTTCAAGTAATTTTTTTTATTTTTATTGTAAAGAATAATAAATATATTTAAATTTAATTCTTCATTTTAGCTTGTTTTTTGGACGAAGAATATTTGTGAAATATTTCGTCAAACTTATTATGATTAAAATTCCAAACAACAATTCTGGCAAATCTAGAAAATCTGTAAAATCACATTTAAATCTTATTTTAAAGTCTTTTGAATTTCTTTTAAATTTTTTGTTCTGGAAAATCTAGAAGAAATAATGATTTGTCTTTGTTAGAAATATAACTTGGTCCAATTTGTTATATATTCTAACAAAGTGCAGATTGGATTTTAAACTATTTAAAACATGTCATCAAAATTCTAAAATGAATCTTGCTCAGGAAAAATGACTAATGATGCATATATTATTTTTTTAATTTTTTCAAAAACATTCAAATTAGCTAGTTTTTTTCTTCTTTTTTTGGTTGAATTTTGAATTTTAAAGTTGAAATTGAAGATAAAATATTTCAAAATTTAATTTTCTTTTTTTTCGTGTTTTCTCCTCTTTTAAACCGTTCAATTAAGTGTTTTTTCATAATTTATTCTCTACAAAAAACCTTCCGTAGAAGGAAAAAATAAATACGACGGAATGACGGACAGAAATGTTCCTTTTATTTTTTATATTTATCTGTTTCTATATATATTTATTGTAAGGAATCATTAAGATGATCATTTTTTCCACAAAGATAAATATCATTAATTGTGTTGGCCCTGCGATGAGGTGGCGACTTGTCCAGGGTGTACCCCGCCTTCCGCCCGATTGTAGCTGAGATAGGCGCCAGCCACCCCGCGACCCCAAAAGGGAATAAGCGGTAGAAAATGGATGGATGGATGGATGGATGGATGGAACATAGAGTTAAAGGTAAATTGAGCAAATTGGCTATTTCTGGTAATTTAAGTGTGTATCAAACTGGTAGCCCTTCGCATTAATCAGTACCCAAAAAGTAGCTCTTGGTTTCAAAAAGGTTGGTGACTCCTGGTCTATCAACTGACAAATTATTAGTGCTGCTACTTTTTGTAGCAAGGCTTTTGCCGCCTACTTGACATATTACGGTTGTCTGTTCAACGTCTTCCCGCTTGAAGCCAAACCACCGCCAGACGATGGACCCCCTGCTGGTTTTCTTGGGAATAAATCCTTCATTTGTTAACAGATTCGCACCTCCTTTGTCTCGTATTACCACTCGTACACAGACTAACCCGCGATATATCGAGTATATTCGTACATGCTTAAGTGTACTTAGAATGAGTTATTGATTTACCTGATTGAGAGAAGGTGAGGCAGTAGATTCCTCCAAGTATACGGCGTATTCGGGGATGTTTTTCAAGCTGAAGCTGTCTTCCACGGTGTTACAGAGTTGTATCAAATGTTTTCCATGCCAAATACCCACATCTTGACGCCCTGAGGACTCCTGCAGCACACCGGGGCCGAACCTCTGGTCGGAATGGTACAAACCCTGAGAAGAGGGAAAGGTATAGCAGTTTTTATTGCCAATGAGTATACTATTTGACTCAAACCTGACTTTAATCGGATGCATTAATGCCAATACATGGGAAACAAAGTGTTTTATAATAATTGTGACGGACTTAAGCCGTCGTTGTTTGGGTTCAGGGGACCACCCAGGAAGGACATCTCTTTTCAGGTTTGACTTCTTTATTTTTCAATAAAGCTTTTCTGCAGCTCGGATGGCTCTTTCAGCTCCTCGGTCGCTCTTTCAGCTGCCGTCATCGTCCTTGTCTGCTTCTTGTTGCTCTTTGATCTTTTCTCCTTCTCCCCTTTTATACTCTGCGAGGAGATAAGTCAATCGTGTGCTGGTGTGTGAGCCACGCACCTGGATTAGATTGCGGCACGTCCCGCCTCTCTGCTCCGTTGCATTCACTGCCTCCTTGCTGCCATCTTGGGCAGGGCTACAGTGTGCCCGGCCCCGCCGTCGTCCCCGCCTCTCCACATTTATATTTTAGTGGTTCGAGCATTTGGTCAGGATGTCAGCCGAACGCCTCCCTAGGAGGCCACG